>NC_087071.1:28932470-28996380 GCF_963678635.1 Symsagittifera roscoffensis | reverse complement strand
TGGTTGAAAACCAGATTATGGACTGCTGGGCAAAGCTTTGATGTTTTGCCGCATGTGAAAACTTTTTGCGCGCACGTTTTTAAAAACTTAAAACTGTGTGAATTGTCTTTGGCCGAATCACAAAGCTGATGGTGTTTATTATAGTAAGATTTGACGAAACATAATGAGTTGTAGTGCATTCATCTGCTGCATGCATCTACTGTGTGCATCTACTGCTTTTTTTCTAATTCACCCATTTCAAAACTCCTCGAAGAAAGCAGCGATCTCTGTACTATTTCATTTGCGGTCTTTTTTGTTTTATAGTATGGGAAAAAATGAGACCCGTTTTTCGTATTAGATTAAATTGTAGCAGAAAATTTTTCGCCTGAAAACAGATAACTTGACTAGTAGACTGGGTATGGATTTAGATATGCGTGCTGGGTGAACGATTACAAATACATGAATTTTCAAACACTGACAGATCTGAGACAGAGTGGAAATCAATTCAATTCTACACAGATACCGGTTAAAGCAAATAAAATTTTTTGTATGCATTCTGAAATTATTCTCTGCTAAGTTTGATTTCTGTTCATTGCAAAAAAAAATCAGCAAATGGGAGCTTCTACTGATTCTGATTGGTTGGAATTTTGCGCTTATTGCGCCCCATGAAAATATCCCTATTGTCTAAGAGATAGAAACTTCAGTGGCCCATCTCGATTGATGCGACGAGATGATTCTAATGAAGACACTGAGCTGAAGGTTACAACAATTTAGAGAAAAGATTGTGAAGTTAAAGATATCGGAAAAGACCGAACCGAAGTTTAGTCAAATAGGCAAAAAGTTTGCAATATTTTTCTCGAATATCAAAACGAAACTTGGATAAAAACTGCCCCACAAAAAAATTTTTTTGAAGAGATATACAGACGGAAAATACAAAACAGCAATTACTAATCAGCAGGTTTCAAGCAGCTGAATTCTGTTTTTATGAGTTTTGAGTCTGATCATTATCTAACAAGGCTACCAAGAGGGCGAATTTTTCGAAACAAAATCATAACAGTCATTTGTAATCAGAGCTTTCTGTCATGTGAAACTTAAATTTCCTGCAACAAATTTTTTTTTCAACAATATCATAACCTATCGGGATAGAACCGGTTACTTTTTCAATCACCTAAATGGATTCTTCCCTAGTCGATCAAGGGAGGTTATCTTGCAAGATCTTGCAAGATTCTTGCAAAAGAGGGTTATCTTGCAAGATCTTGCAAGATGGAGGTTATCTTGCAAGATCTTGCAAGATGGAGGTTATCTTGCAAGAATCTTGAAAGAATCTTGCAAGATAACCATCCCAAAATTTCTGTCGAAAAACCACAAAAAAAAATAACAGAAATTAGGTGTAAGATCAGAAAAATTGTTTCTAGAACGAGAATCCAAAACTTTAAATAAATGCTTAACGAATAAAATTAGACAAAAAATCATGCGTTAAAAAGTAGTCGCATATTTGTTGTTAATTTATTCAATGAGATTAAAAGTATCAACCAATCAAATCTTTTTAATTTATTCGCAATTATTGCGGCTACTGGTTTGCGAAAATTGAAGGATTATTGGCCAAAAAATTTTTGTGACGAATTGCTTTAATTAGTTCAAACCGGGGATATTTAGTTTTTCGACTATCGATTTCTAGTTTTGAAAGTGGAATTTACTTTTTAGATTTCCAGAGAATAAAAACTTTCCTTATTGATCCAGTTTTCTCAAGTCGGGTTCATGTTATCAAAAAAAGCGCCCCTCATAAATTGTTCTACAAATTTAAAGAGCTTAAAGGGCTTCTATTTTTTTCTTTGAGTTTTGAAAGTTGAGATTTTTCAACAACGTCAGTGTTATTTTTTATTGTTACTTTGCGTTCATTACTCCTTTGCAATCTTCGATTGGCTATGTTCTAGGAAAGTGACGCTTTCATCGCAAACGACTTCTTCTCAAATGCATTTTTCCTATTTTGAGAGATTAAGGTATAAGTAGTCGATCAAAACTTGAAGCCGCCTATCACAAAAAAAAAGTTTAAAAAAAAGAAGCTTTCTGGGGGCAACCGCTTAGCGGGCTGTGTGTATGTATGCGTAGCTAAGATTGCTTCCTTCTTCCACGAACGCTACTTGGTTGTCTTCGCGTGTAAAGCTGTTTTTGCCCAAAAAAATTGTATCTTTAAAGATCTTGCAAAAAAAGGTTATCTTTAAAGGAGGTTATCTTGCAAGATCTTGCAAGAATCTTGCAAGATCTTTTAAAGAGATGCATCCTCTTTAAAAGAATCTTGCAAGATTCTTGCAAGATCTTGCAAGATAACCTCCCTTGATCGACTAGGGTTGTTGGTTCCCAGAGATTGGTAGTTTTTGCATCACATGATAATTCGGCTCTTTTTCCTTTGCCCCGCACCTGGAAAGACTTACCAGTGAAATTTTGGTCACGTCATTCGAATGCTACAAAAATTGGCATACCAACTACTTAGGCAAGGACAAACATATTTGGTCTTCATGATTAACCTTGTAAAACCCCTCGTTACACCATAAAATTGATGCTTATGTGAGGTGGGGGAGAAGGAAAAAGAGCCACTAATCCTTGATACACCTCACATTACGTCTCAAATATATTTTCTTTAATTTTTGTACATTTTTTTCAAAACTATGTTATTTAAAAAAAAACATTTTCCTACTGGTACAATTTTGAGAAAAACCTTGTTTTGAGCAATTGAAAAAACATTTAAAGGCTGAGAGAAGGATTATTTGACAGTAACGAATTTTAAAACAGTCAGATTCGAACCTTTTCACTGATCAGAGTTTCATCATTATTTTGTAACGGTTTACGGGAAAGACAATTGTATTTTTGCTGAAATTTTGTAATAATTAATGATGAAACTCTGAATACTGAAAAAGTTTGGAAGTGCACTTTTTGACTGAGACCAATGGACACGAAAAACTCAAAATGTAGTGTTTTGTTATAAATAAAGGAATCGAAAAAACATTTTTTTCTTTTTGGTTTTGAAAATTTCGCTTCAAGTCAAAAAAAGAATAATCAAATACTTTCAGTGCTCAGAATTTCATCATTGAATTATAATGTTTTTCATGAAAAATTATTGTGAATCTTTTACTTTTTCGAAACTGTTCCAGCCATGTTCTATAGACACTATTGAACCTATATCGATGCTCATAATTGTCGATATTACGAGATTTTGTTTCATACGCACATCTTGAATAAAATGCGATAAAATAGGGTTTCAGCTTTGTTTTGACGTTATATTGACTCGAGATAGTCACAAATTTTTTGATACTCTGATATTCCGATTTCTTTTGAAATAACTGAGTTGAATATTTTTATTTGCATAATTTTTCTCTTCTTCAGTTTCCGTGCTCTATGCTTACCTCTGTAGGATCTTGATTTAATTGCGTTTCTTTTCGCCCCAGTGGAAAAAAGGCTTTTCGTCCATATTCATTCTACAAACAAAACAATCTTTCAAGCGTTTTTTGAAGAATAAGTCCGATGAAAAAAGCACGACTAACATACACAACAATAATAAAATGAAGTACATTCTTGTTTTAGTTTCTCTTAAGTATTACAATTTTTTTCTTTAAGTTTCAAATTTCGGAAAAGTAGCTTGCCCTACATACATAAAATGACGCAAACACTTGTTTTACAAATGAATAGAAAAAAAATTGGGTGAAACTTTTCTCTTCTCTTTTTGACTTTTTGGTTGAAAGACATGAAAAAAAGCTTAAACCTCATTTCCGTCGAGCTTTTTTCAATTTTTTTTTCATAATGACACATGTTTTCTCTGACACATCTTTAATTCTTTGCAGCTTCAAACATTTCATATGTAGCTTTTTTGATAAAGACAAACACTTTTTCTACACAATGAAAACTTCATTTAAATCGACGCAGCTTCTTATATGTCATTTTAAAAGAACTCTAAAAGTCTCGTTTAATTTTGCATTTTTGTAAAACTATTCGCGAGCATTTTCAGTGTAAAAATTGACCAGATAGATTTAAAAATAGTAATTTCTTTTGATGCCCAATTCGGTTTCACTAAAAAAACTGATAAGAGTTTGTTATCAATAACTTAGGGAATCTGTTTTTCTAAGGAAACAAAGACCATACATCAAACAGTTCCACTTTTGAAGTCATACGAAGTTCCCCACAGACTCCGCATGAAATTTTGTATGAGAATAGTGATACTTTTATGAGTTTCAGTCAGAGCTTTTTTAAAACAATCTTTCAAGAACGTTGCCTATACTGCACGACATTGTAAAAAAAAACATAGAAACTTTTGATGAGCACAAAATTTTTTCAAGAAATTTTGACATTCTGACTAACTAATTGGCTGTATTTGATGATAAGCAACGGTATATGATGATCTGCCTAAGAAGTAAACTCACGAAATTTGTGCTCATAAACTCTGTGCATTATAAGCGGATTTCGCAAGGGGCCGAAATCAGATTTGTCGCGGAATCCTCAATTTTGCTACATGTCTTTGATCTTCTTCGCTATTTGGATTTCACTAACAAAACCTAAAACACTGTACCGTTCAAAACTGCTCCAAAATTTTGCGGAATCATCAACTGTATTTGCGGAATCCAGAACAATTTGTGGAATCCAATAACAAATAATAAGCCATTTGTATAATTACATTGAGCTGTTGTGGATTCCGCAACTGTAAGCGGAATCCGCAAATTGTAAGGTGAATCCGCATTTTGTTTGCAGATTCCGTTTACATATATGTAGATGTGTAGTATAGCGTTTGAAATTTTATCTTTTATTTACTAGATGGTCACCAGAAAAATCAATCTGAGTTCCTACATTGAAATACCAAACATTTGGTGTCAATTCTGTCGACCCAACTTCGATCTCACTTCCTGTCATTTTCGATCTTAACTTCAATCTCAATTCACTAGAATCGGAATCTACTAGATCATCAGTACTTGGGATTTATGCAATCGCAAATGCTGACCTAATGTGGCGATATGCTGTGTGTTGTAATTCAATACACTCTCAACCCAATGACTACAAATATTGAATTTATTCGACATTATGCTTCCAAAATCATTTTTTGGGGTTGACGCTAACCCAAATATTGACTTAATTTGGCGATATGTTGTGTTTTGTGTTTCCAAAAACTCTCAACCCAATATTTCCAAATGTTGAATTTATTCGGTGTTGTGTTTTCAAAATACTAAAAGGCGACATCCGCAGATTTATTAAACAAATATTTTGAGATTTGTTCGTGGATTCCGCTGACAATGGTTAAGTCTTGCTATAAATTTTCAGATTGCTATAGAAAAGAATTCCTGCTCTAGCTTTTAATTGTTTAATTGTTCATATACAATTTCAGTAGTAAACAAAAATCTAAATCCACCTACAGTTTGCGGAATCCGCTTACATTTGCGGATTACGCTTGCAAATTTTGCGGATTCCACTTACATTTGCGGATTGAACTTACATTTTGTAGAATCTACTTGCAGTTGTGCAATCCAAAACAACTAGCTGTGTTCTCAATTTTTTACAACACTGTCCCAATTTAGGGTCATTAACCTTAACTAAATTGGAAAATAATCCATATAAAAAATTTCTTTGGACCAAAACTGAGTTTTCCTGGTCAATTTTCCCGGCAAAATTTTCTACAACCTTTCTTAAAAAAACAGAACATAAAAAAAACTGGTCAAGTTGTGAACTGGATATGGGCACAATTTTGTGTCTATTTGTTCCAGAATTCCATAGACAAAACATTAAACTTGTTTTAAAATGAAACTGGATACGAGGCCAAACTGTGAACTGGATAGGCGCACAATTTTGTGTCTGTATGTTCCAGAATTCCATAGACAAAACTTTAAACTTGTTCCAAATTGTAACTGGATCCAGTTACATTTTGTAACAAGTTTAATGTTTTGTCGATGGAATTCTGGAACATACAGACACAAAATTGTGCGCCTATCCAGTTCACAATTTGGCCTCGTAACAAAAAATTTCCACAATTGTATTGCATAGAACCTATTTAAGTCACAATTTTCACAACACTGTCCCAATTTAGGGTCATTAACCTTAACTAAATTGGAAAGTCATCCATAATTACAAAAATTTCTTTGGACCAAAACTGGGTTTTCCTGGTCAACTTTCCCGGCAAAATTTTCTCCATCATTTTATAAAAAAAAACAGAACATAGAAAAAAACAAATAAATTAGTGCCTGAAATGTGATCAAACTTGCTTCGAAACAGTTAGCTCGTATGATTTCACAGATTAGCTAATTTTTGAAGAAAAGTCAACAAAAATCGGGAATGATGCGTTTTCAATGTCTCCCACAATACTGTGCTGATTTAAATTAACCGGACAAAACGAGCTAAACTTGAAATTTAAAACGCGTTTTTCTCAAATTGGGTTGAGTTTAGGTGAAAACTTATGAAGACAAAACTTGCTTAAAATTTTAGCAGAATTAATATGGTGTAATTTATTTTGCGAATTTCGGGTCCAAAATTTTACCCCAAAAATGGGTCATTTTGGCTTTTCTTAGTTAATCAAAAATTACGCCACAAATACCCAGTCGATCACAGACATAACTATATCAAAATGAGCCCCTTACGTAGCTCAACAAACTTTAAGAAGAGTATATTCTCCAAAATATTGTATAAAATAATTTATTTTTGTTTGATAGACAAAAAAGGTCGTTTTTACTATATAAAACAGCAACTTTATATTTAAAAACAATTTTTAAACGATTTGCAAATTTTTTTTGGAGAACATACCCTTCTTAAAGTTTGTTAGGCTACGTAAGTGGCTCACTTTGGTATAATTATGTCTGAGATCGACTTGGTATTTTTGGCGTAATTTTTGATTAACTAAGAAAAGCCAAAATGACCCATTTTTGGAGTAAAATTTTGGGACCGAATTTCGCAAAACAAATTACACCATATTAATTCTGCTAAAATTTTAAGCAAGTTTTGTCTTCATAAATTTTCACCTAAACTCAACCCAATTTGAGAAAAACGCATTTTAAATGTCAAGTTTAACGCGTTTTGTCCGGTTAATTTAAATCAGCACTGTAGTTACGGTGATTGACTTTTAGTAGTGGGCATTGAAGTTTTCTAATGGCATTAATCACGACTTTTTGGTTTCCATGAAAAACGTTTGAATAATGCCCGTAAAAATTCGCGACAGCTGCCAAAAGTCATATCCTGAAAAGTTGTCTTTATTTGTCTTCACCACCAAAAAATATCATTTCTTTTCGTATACAAGTCTTATTTAAAAAAATAAACTGGAGAAAAAAGCAATTGGAGAACTTAAAAGCAAAATATGAGAGAAAAACAACGAAAAATATAGTTTTGTTGCTAGTTAGTTTTTGCCCGTATATTTTGAACTCGCATTCAGCGTCTGGTCATTTTTTTTTCAGCATAGTTCTATGAAAAAGACCATTTAGAAAGAAGCATGACCCCAATAAAATCTCCTTGAAAGGCTGTCTTTCTTTTTAAAGTTATATATTTTAAGACTTGCTTTACATTGAAAATTCAATTAGCATTTGATCAATCAAAGTTTGGCCGAATTTTCAAATCTGAAAAACTCAAGTTGAATTGAAAATTGTTTTTAGATTTTCCTTTTGTTTTCAACCTATTGCAAAATTTCCAGTAGCTTTCAAGTGATCTTGTGGGGCCTCACTTCTAAAATCATATAAGACAAACTTTAATTGGAGCACTCCCATTTTTGAAGAAAATTCATTACGATCGTTGCTAAAATGAAGCTGATTCTTATAATTACAATAGTTATGGCGTATCTCATTGAAGACATATTTGAATCTAACGAAACATACTGCAAAAAAACTCCGGGATCATACCCACCATTTTCGGAGGATTGCAAATGTGTTGGTGAGACAGTTGTCAGCTGCACTATTTCCGGCGTGTATGCCACTTTAGACTTTTCTAATTTAACTGCGACTAAACTAAGTGAGAATTTCACATTACAACGAGTAATTGTCTTTTCCAATCGTAGTTCGGACTCGAACCATAATGGAATGAAAAATAATGAAATTAAATTTTCACATCTTAACTGGGACAGCATAAAAAGCTTCTTGGAAGCGTTCAATGACCCCGATATCTACGCTAGGACTTTGCGTTTAAAGATTGATGAGATGAACTTTCTGCGCCCTGAAGAGTTCAAAGATATTCCGACGATGAACTCAATGGAACGTCTTTATTCTGTGCAGCTGACAAGTTCGTTCGATCAAATTAAAGCTGAAAGAAAACTTGATTTTAGTAAGTTCAATCGAATCAATAACATCATTTTGAAGAATCTAAGCCACGTTACGGTGGATTTTGGAGACCCTTTCGAATACACAGGTAGTAACAGAGACTTTGTTTTCCAACTATTTCACACTAAAGTAAAGAACAACACTCTGCGATATCTGATAGATAACAGCACAAAGGAGTTTTCTTGGGGGAGTTCTGACTTTTATCCAGAGTTCTTCCAAAAAACTGGGCCCGCATGGTTGACTTTAAATAAGGGGGACGACGAGAAGGAGGGGAAAGAGGTGATTGAGGGGGACAAGGGTATTTTATAGAGTAAAACAAGAATAGTTTTTTTAATAATTGACTGTTTCCATTGCAGCCTATAATAGCTCTCTATAGCCTCACAAAACTATAATCTTTGTATCCAAGGGGGGGGGGGGGGGTGGCGTGAGTTTATTGGAAAAAATGGTGAAAAGATGATGGGAGAAAAAAATGTGCTGAAATATTTCAAATTAATTTTTTATTTTTCTTAAAACAGTCAACTGATAGAAATTTTTTATTATTTTTCACCCAGCTCAAACAATGGATTCAAACATTAAAGTATCGGGCTACTTTGTTAAAAAATATCTCGAAGTTTCTTTCTATTAATGCAGCTACCAAACAGGATAACGCAGCGTTTTTCATGCCCTGCTGTTCTCTACTTCTGAACCCCGCCACGCTTGAAATTCAATTTTTTTTCTTCATTGTCAAAATTTAGGGAAACTTAATTTCCATAACAATTACATTAATTTTTGTTACCATTTGATCTCCATTACTTTAAAATCAGTAACTTCCAAATTGCGTAAAAAACTAAGCTTGCAAACTGTGGAAAATGAAACATTACAATTGAGGCTTGAGGCGTGGGTGGAAAGGGCTTTTTTCACCAGATCTGGATTGATATGCCCAATAAAATTAGCAGTGTTCCAGTAATCCAACGGTAGAAAATTAGTAATATAACTGTGCATATGACACTATAGCTCTGATCAAGAAATAATCACAGGATGGGGATGGTTTCAGTACTGTTACCAGGGGCGGATTTAGGGGGGGGTCGGGGGTTTGGACGCCCCCCCCCTCCGGGATTCGACCCCCTGCCGACCCAAAGGGTTCCCCCTTTGATACTTTTTCAGAAATCCGTTTTTTCGCCGACCCTAAAATTTTTGTAAAGGCGCCTTTGGCGCCAATATCTACTAACTTTGAGGGGGAGCGCGCGCCAAAAAAAACGCAATTTTTTTGTCAAAATTTTTCAAAAAGTGCCCAAAAACGGCTTTTTTGACCGTTTTTTCAAAAATTTGCCTGCGGCGCAGAAAATTTAGCCAAAACACGGGCAAAACAGTGCTTTGGGAGACCTCAAAAAATCAATTTGGTCGACCTAAAAAAAAGATCGTCAAAATTTTCGATTTTTTTTTGAAAATCCGCCCCCCCACCCTCGAGAAAATCCTAGATCTCGAGAGGGGGGGGGGGGGGGGGGGGGGTGAGGATCTCAAAAAAATTTCGACCCGCCCCCTCAAAATCAGTGTTTATTGGCGCGAAAGCCGCCTTTAGAAAAATTTTAGGGTATGTCACCAAACGTGGATATCTCATTATAGTACAAAGGGGGAATCTTTAGGTCGGCAGAGGTCGAATCTCTGAGCGAAAGGCGTCCGCATCCCCCCGCCCTCTAAATCCGCCCCTGCTGTTACCTGTTAGGATTTACTTCGTCATGGAAGCTCGAAACTGACACGTTCCATATCCATGAAAGTTAACGTACCCTATATAAAAAGAAGGACGGCAAAAAGCCTACAAGTGGCGGGTTTTGGAATCAAACGTTCATTCAAAAGTGTTTCAAATTAAGAGAAACCCCAAAATGAGATGTTTTATGAAGCCTGTGAAAACATTTCTCGGAATCTAGAAAAATTTTCAGTAAATGCTCAAAACTTATTTTCCAGGCCTTTTTTGATATATGAGTCAGCTTTTCCGGTTTTTTCGATTACGGATTAGCTATTATGCGAGTTTGAAAAAAAAACAGTTTTTCTTGAAATTGACTCGAAGCTAAAATTTTCTCCAAGAGCTTCAGATTGGCTTCTGCACGATTGTTCCTGAACTCTACATTATTGCTGCACAAAAATTTTCCTTAGTGCTCTTGGCTGGGTTAATCTAGTTTGTTTTCATTCTGGAAGGAAATAGAAGGTTCCAGATAGAAAAAACTAGGTTTTCTTATGGCTAGGTGACCCAAAAGATCAGTAGTATTTTACCAAATGCAATAAACAAAACTGCTCGTATCAGGGCGAAGCCCTGAGTGTTCCAACGGCCTTTTAAAGTCTACAGAGCAGTAAAAACTCAGTAAAAAGTTAATTAAAAAACGAGTTTTTTTTATATTTTTTTGTGAAAATCATCCCCCATAATCATGAATTTGTCTCTCACTAATTCTCGCAAAATTCCGTGAAATCATTTAATAATGGCATGATTTGTTGCTAAGTAATTACTTTTAAATTTGACCTCGATGAACAAAGGGACTATTTAAGACACATAATCAGCATCTTGTCTTGAATATTTGGCGACCAAAATTGAAAAAGGTATCGAAGTCTACGGCAAGTCATCAAGGACAACTCAGCACCCCTCAACTTCAAGGCATCCTACCTCCAACAAGACAAGTATCTCCATCGTCCACCCAAGGACTACCAAGAGCCTTCAATAATCAGCAAGGGCGTGAATTGAGCAAAAAAAAGATCTGGATCAGAATATCAAGGACGAATCGTCACCTCAATCAGGCCTATATCAGAACCTCATCAAGGTCCGCCAGCTCGTTCTCAGAACCTTCAATGATCGAGGTGGTCGCCCAACTCATGAAATTCAAGGTCCATTTTGAAAAAAATTATCACTTCAAAAACGATTTTCATGCTTAAAGTTAAAAATTTATATCTTGCTACAAAATTTTCAAACCCATAGTCCATTTTGAAAGTTTTACTCATGTTCGTGCTATAACAAAACCCATATTGTGCTAAAAGTTACATTAAATTAGCTAAACTTCTGTACAGTTTTTTAAAACGAAATCTACAACCTCAAATGTGAAATATTGGTAATTTTTTTGTTAATTCTCGGGGTACTAAGGTAGTACCTAAGCATTAAAAACACAAAAAATTTCCACGTATACAAAAAATTCTGATAGCCAAAACCCGATGGCCAAAATTTTCTAGCCCAAAACTATCTATTACGATTTTTCAGAAGCCCAATTTTTCCGAAACGTTTTCTTTACCCAACAACTAAAAAGGTTTTTATTAACAACAGCTACGAAAGTTTTTACGAAAAGTTTTTACCACAGCTACAAAAGTTTTTACGAAAAGTCTCAAAAAAATTTAACTCATTTGAACTGAAAAAAAACTTGAAAGTTTCACCGCTCAGTTTTTCACCATGATTCAAAGCGCTGGTTTTTAATTAACCACCGGGATAACCCTCCGGCTGGTTGATCTCGACGAAAAAGGTGCACGCAACCTAATGTACAATATACCTTGTCCACTCTTTAAACTACTTTCTTTAATGGTCCATTGAAGCCAACATGACAACAAATACTTAATCATTGGAGTCGCGCTACACTACTTTCAAGGAACTTGAGGAAGAGGTAACGAGGCAAGTAGCCAACACAAGCTAAGTCGAGTATGTTAAGCTTAATTTTGAGAATGTAACACTTGTTTCGATCTGCTTGATGAGCTTGCAGACGACTTAGAAGCGTTTTCCACTTAGGAGGTACAAGACTGCCCCGAAATTGCTTCAACGCTACGAAAAAGAAAGTGCGACCTACCAATCAATGTTAGGAAGTACGGAAAGGTCTTGACAAACGATTGTTCAGTTTCCACAAAGGTCAAACAACCCACTCAGAATGAAAGGAGCATCTGCAACAGCCAGTGTAGAGTAAAAATTTCAAATACTACTGAAAATTTGGCCAACAGCGTCATCAGTACTACGGCTGTCGGCTTTTCAATTTACACGTCCACCTACGACTTGAGCACTTTCGACTTAGACGCTCCTCAACGCTATAGTTTCCCACCTCTAAGAGGAACCAACAGAGCTAAGGATCAGACAATCAACAATGTCACCGCTACCACTACAACTGATTTCAGATCAGTATCACCGACTGCAAACCTGGGTACTTTCAATTTTCGCGCTCCTCTACGATACAACTTCTCGCGTCCACCAGTTTCCATTGAAAATCCCATTTGGAACGACAACTCAACACATGAAGCCCAGATGTCAACTGGCAAAAACGGATACGGCCTGCTAATAACTTCTATTGCGAATAGTCCTGCTACTACATCAGCACAGTGCGTTGCCAACCACTTCAACGACCTCCATAGGACTAACTCGTATTCACAGGAACAATAACACAGCAGTCAATTCGGCAATGTAGAAAGATAAGTCAGCAACCTTGTTACCAATCATCCGACCACTGGCATCAACTACAGTTTGAAAGGATTCAAATTATTAGATATAAAACTACAAAAGTTTAACGGCAACCCACTTGAGTGGAACAACTAGTTGGAACTCTTTCAGACTGCGATAGGCAACAAGCTAAGCCCGCTTGAAAAAATTATTTATTTGCAGTCATTATGCACTGATAATGCTAAATCCTTGATAGAGAGCTAAGGAAACAGTTCTTCTTAGTATGAGCAGCCAATACTTGAATTAGTGCGCTAATACGGTAACCCAAAATATGTGGTGTCAGCGATCATCAGGGAACTTTAAAAAATCGACAAATTGATAGTAAGCGAACCACAGGGCTTTATCAGATACGCTGTTTTCCTACGGAAACTAATTTACAACTTCGAACTCAACGACTAAACCGCTTATCTAAATTCTAGTAAACTGACCCGACTTGCTCGCTCAAAACTCCCAATAAGTCAACTAAAAAGTGGGAAGAATAATACGTGCTGCACGACCTCGATTACGCATCACTCAAAAAATTGACGCAGTACCTGAATAACTAGCCCTGAGCATGTGAGAACCTGGACATAGAACCATCGAAATCAAACGAAGCGGGAGGAAATCGCTTACCTACGAAGCATCAACAAACCGACAGCCAACCCAACCAAATTACTTCTATGTCCAGTCAAAACTACGGCAAATCTTCAGGTATATCGACAAGAGCACCAACTTTAACTTGTCCAATAGATAACAAAGTCCACTATATTGGAAAATTTCTGGACTTTTTGAAACTTCCCGTAGATCAACGGGGAGAGCTGGTGAACAACATAAACTGTGCTTAAACTGCTAAAGCCAACACAGATTTAGTGAAGGCACATCGGCTAAGCGATGTTTCGTCCACTAATGCTGAGGAAAACACCTTTAAACTCTACAAATAGACAAAAAGCCGTTTCAAAGGCAAAAAATCAAAAAACAAGCAGCTTGGCACTACAGTAAACAAGTCCTCGAAACAAGCTAAGGATCCAATCGAAAATATGAGAAAGATCAGAAATCAGTTACTTTTTGTGCCGGTGACACTTTTAACAATGGCGTCAAACTAGATTGCTACGCCATACTCGACAACTGCAGCAGCTGCTCATACATCCTTAGCAAACAGCTGACACACTTCAATGTAAATCAAGCCAACAACTACAGCTTAGTGTACGAGGTGTTTTCAGTAAGGACAAAGTGTCTTCCTCTCTAGTCCAGCTTAGTATCGGACCAAATAACACAACTAAGACTACTTTTAGTCTACAGTCAGTCTATTTAGTTGAAGCTCTGAGTTTTGACGCCATCGACGCAAACAACCTTAACAGAACGTGCTCACTCTACAATCAACATCGACATGCCAACTTTCCTGATCTAGGCGACAAGACAGTGCACCTATTGCTTCAGGTAGATGTTTTCCTGGAAAATCAGGAAAGGTTCTACAGGCACCCCCTACGCTGTCAATAATCTACTAGGTTAGACGATCACTGGCCCACTCAACCCGAAATCTAATAGTTCCTGATCAAATTCACATTCAACGAAATTCATTGACTTAAATGGTCAAGAAGACGCTACTATCTTTGAATTAGTGGAAAAGTTTTGAAAGGTGGAAGAATAGGGCATTCACGAAGATAACAAAGCAACATATTCTGATAAAAACAAACGACACCTAAGATTCTTGGAAAAAGCATTGAGCACGATGGAGAGCAAGAGAAAATGGAATTACAAGCCGCCCTTATGGCTGCTCGGCTGTTAAAGTTCGCTACTGATGAAATGCGAATAAAACATCATTTCACTCATTTTTGGACAGATAGTTGTACTGTTTTGTCCTGGATTGCATCACCTAGTAAACTGAAAACTTACGGCGCAAACAGAGTTGATGATATACTTACTTTATGCAAAGCCGAACATTGAAAACACATTTCTGGTAAACTCAACCCAGCAGACAGTGCTACACGGGGAATTGCGCAGTAAAGTTGGGGGTTCAACCCTCGACCTCGACTTTTCAAACTTCGACTTTTTAACCTGTAAACTGAAAACAACCCTAGGTACTTTAACGAGACCAGTGGTGAAACTCGCCCTCGTATCCCCACAAAAATAGATTTAAGACCACTTCAATTGTACTACAACAACAAAAAAACAGGTCTCAACCCCTCCCCTTCGGTTCTAAATAAGATCTCTCCTTGAGGATATTCATGACATGAATTTGTCTCACAGTAATTCTCGCAAAACGCGGTAGAACCATTTAATAGTGGCATGAATTGTTGCGAACTAATTAACCATAAATTTGACTTCCGCGAAGGAAGAGACCATTTGAGACATATAATCAGTATCTTGTCTTGAACACCCCCCACATACCATATAAAATACAAAGTGACAAATTTCGCTCCTTGTAGCAAATCAATTATGGCGAACAAGCTTCTTCCAAAAAAAAATTGGAACGATTTCTAAGACGGGTTAAATCTCCCGTTTACACGTTAATAGCGCAATCTATATCGCACGTTAATTGATTCAAGTTAGCCAAAATGCTAATCTTTAAATCGCCGTAACTAAAAATGATCACAGGTGAAATATATTTTCAAAATTAGGCTCAAGACATCTATAGTTTTTGAACTATCGTCAAAAATAGTTAGTTAAACAGTCAAAATTTTTCCGAAGAAAAAAAATCAAATCGTGCACAAATACTCCGTTACTTTTGTTGCGAAATTAGGAACAATGACAAATACCATTGTGAATAATTTTCAACGCTGAGTCGGGTTTTTGTCCTCTATTTTACCTCTACTTCGAAATGATCAGTGCCAAATTCGTGATCTCAATATCTATTTTTGGTTTCTAGTACTACTGTTTTTCAGGGCCTGGAAAACACCGTATCCATTGAGAATTTAAGAAACTTATCGATGTGAGAAACTTATCGGTGTAAATGTTGTAAGAATCTGTTTTTTCTGGTTTTAACAATTTCACACAGTATGAAAACTTATCGTAGACATAAACTGCCTTATAAAACCCTGAAAAAAAATTAAACCCTTGAAGCCAAAAACGGCACTTGAAATGAGAATGGCTGATTTCAAAAAAAAAATGAATTTTTTTAATTTAAAAAAAATGTTTTCGAAAAACAAGAGATATTTTTAGTTATAATATATTTACTTCACAATTTTGACAGGAAGTTTTTACTTTTTGGTTATACACCATATTCGTTTATCCACTGGGTAATGATATGGATTAGCTCTCAGGAATCAAAAAAGAGATTAAGAGCGTTTAAGAGATTCACATAGTACTTCTGAGAGTTACCATCAAACATTTTGAAGCGTTTTCTTCGATTTTATGCTCTAGTGTTGTCTCTTATGCTTTTTTCAACAAGCCTGTACTACAATTATTACCATCTCAATTGAAAAAATGCTGATAGATTTGTAAGAGTTGTCCGAAAGAAGCAGAGTTTTTTGTGCTTAGCTGGTTTTTTCAAACTTCGAATTTTTAACTAGCCTTTTATGACGGAAATTTTATTTATCATTCAAAACGTAATGATGTCCAGAACGTATATCTACGAAAAATATTTTTCATTTGATCAATTTTTCTAAAGTTTTGGGGCTTGAAGATTACCACTTTGGCCAATAGGGGACAATTAACGCGCGATATATTTCGCGCTTTTAACTGGAGATTTAATCCGTCTTAAAAGTCGTTCCAAATTGTTTGATGGAAGCATATTTGCCAAAAATGATTTTTTTAAAGCACAAAAGTCTATAAAATTGTACTTTATTTGGTGTGTGAAGGATACATGTCAAAAAAAAAACTCAAAATAAAGAAAAACATTCTGAGTTCTTAGTTTTATTTTTTTCATGTTATTACTGCTCCACGGACTTTAAAAGGCAGTCCAAACAGACACGAACATTCTTGTTTGATCTTTGTGTTCATTCCATTACTTGAATCCTTGCTGCTTTTGTACTGAAACAATACTGAATATACTTAGCCATAGCTCTGATACTTCAAACTTTTCGCACAATTCAGTGTAGTGTTGTTGTTCCGACTTTTGTAACGAAAGTAACAGAATATTTGTGGTTTGTGGTTTTTTCTTCAGATAAATTTTGAATTTTCAACTAGCTTTTTTGGCAGAATTGTTTATCTCATTCAAAAAGTATTGTTGTCTTGAGCTTAAAATTAGAAAAAATTACTTCACTTGTGATCATTTCCCGTAAAATTAGGATGGTTTAAAAATTGCCATTTTTGGCCAAGGTGGAACATTTAACGCACGATTTATTTTGCGCTATTAACGCATGAGCGGAGATATAATCCGTCTTAGAAATAATTCACAATTGTTTGAAGGAAGCATACTTGCCATAACTGGTTTGTTACTAGGAGCCAAGTCTATCACTTTTTATATGGCGTGTAGAGGATGGTTTTCTCAAAAAAACTCCAATTTTGAAACAAGAAAAAATTTTCAATTCATTTTATTACCATCTCTTTTTTCATGTTATTACTGCTCCATAGACCTTAATAGTCAGTTGGTACATTCAAGGCTTCGTCCTGATACGAGTAGTCTAGTTTCGTATAGACTCAGTGAGCAGTACCCTCGCTGAAATCAAATGCTTGTCAGACAATTTACGATTTTGTGAGAATACATTTTTTCATAGGCTCCTTGTGCGAAACTGTATGAGTAGCGTTAATTAAGTGGAGGTGAATCTCGGTACTGGTTCAGTTGCGACGAAAGTGACGGGGTCAAGACCGATTTTTAAAAAAGGTTGTGTAAACTACTCTATAATGTATCCACAGATTTCAAACAAGTCAGTCGTTACTGGCAAACTATCAATGGTGTCGAGATTTCGCTCCTGGGGGGTCCTCCATATATGACCAAGGAAGTCTTCTACAATTTAGACTTCGCGTTTTCACTTATTTTGGGGCAATCACTTCAAAGAATTG
Organism: Symsagittifera roscoffensis; assembly: GCF_963678635.1. NCBI lineage: Eukaryota > Metazoa > Xenacoelomorpha > Acoela > Convolutidae > Symsagittifera > Symsagittifera roscoffensis. The sequence goes on along the minus strand of NC_087071.1, from coordinate 28,978,785 downwards.
AATACGGCACGCTTGTCAATGGGCAAAACTTTCGCTTTCGACGAATTTTCAATAACAATATAACTATAGGTCCTTTTTACAATTGGTTCATAAACGGAAACTGCTCCCTTTTCCACGACAAAACCAACAACACAGATCTTTGCGAATTATGTTTCATGCATCAATACGGGTTGCATCGAGATCTAAACAACACTGCGGGACTGTGTGTCAAAAACGAGACTTTAGACCTTCCGATGCAAAAATGCTACTGGACAAAACCGAGGTCGTTGCAGACGTATATGCCGAAATATTATACCTGGATTTATCAACCGGGAAATGACAAAACTCAAGTTTGTGAGAGTTTTCCGCCTGATTTGACGGATTATTTGAATAGAAATGAGGTCTCAAGCTCAGACGATGAAAATTCTGATTATTCATCAAGTTGCGATAAGCCGACTTCGAAGCGAAGTTCAAAAGACTGTGAATGTTGTGAAAAACGGTGGAAAAAACGCTGGAGCTCAATTGGAAGAAAAATAGAATCTAACTTTTATGCTTCCATTATGACAATTGTTGGCACTTATTTGTACATGCTGGAATTTCGATAAAAATTAGCAAAAGCTAACCAAGCTAGCCAACTTATATTTTTTTGCTTTTGTAAACTATAAAAACTATGAGCTAATACATTAGAGAACCTAAATTATTTGATTGTCGGGTTTTTAAGCGATGAGTTCAATAAAATTTTGTAGCCATAGCAATAAATGAAAAACAAGAAAGGAACTTGACTGGGACAAAGTTTGTTGGACGTTAATTGATAGGATTTTATGATTCAGCTTTGAACATCAGTCGAGTTCTGATAATTTAATGGCTGAATAATTGATGTGAAAAGTTCATGCATTTTTCAAGTTATGACCATTTAGAGGATGAGGGATGTGGCAGCGGGGAGGGGGGTGTTGGACGCTTTTTTCCTGAAGACCCAAAGTAACAATTTTTGTACATTTTTAAGGAACCCATTTTTCGCTGAGAAGTCCTTAATTTCTAAGTCAGCGTTTTTTAATTTTGAGGGGGAGCGGGAGCCAAAAAAAAACGCGCCTTTTTTACCAGTTTATTAAAAAAAAAACTTGCCTGCAACTCTGTACTTTTAGCTAAAATAGTTCAATTTAAAGAGAAGGTAGATCACATCTGCTCAAATGAGACAGGTCCGTTTTGATTATCTTAATGTTGTCTGATTGCATGTTGTCCAATTGTTTCTTTTCATAACAAAATGTTTTATGGACATTTTAAACCAAATTATAAGTATTAATTTCGAATAGATAAGTTATGAGAGCCAAAGAGCCAAAGAGCTCAATACTATATCGTATTCGTTATGAGGTTGTCCGGGATAGCCTTCTCGTAGAGTAATTTCGAATAGGCTTCACCGTCTGTTCGTCACGCTATCTTATTTTTGGCCGGATAGATTCGTGCAACTTCTTAGTCTAATACATTTCCTAATCTTGATTTTATATTTCCTAGTCTGAGTAGATTTAGAGTATATTGGTACTCTTGCGACGTTAGAGGTGAGAAGGAAGCAACTGATTGGCGTCTGTTTTAAGTTACTCTCCGGTTGAAACTATCAATAGTTTCAGCTTTACAATTTATCGTAAGATTTAGTATTGTATCATGATTGATTAGTTATAAATGTTTTCCAGTGCTAAATTGCGAAGAAAACAAAAAAAAAACTGGTTAGATCTGGTTCCAATATAGCAATATGGCAGATTAATAGAACGTGTTTTTTTAAAAAAAAAAAAGAAAAATCATGCGAACAGAAAACAGTACATTGGCAAACCCAAGTTTTCAGACAAGAGATGAAATATTTATCCTGATAGAAGGAACGAATACTGCAGAAGTTGACATCATATAGAAACGTTTAGGCTGTCTGAAATTCTGATTGAAATATCACACTTTCTCAAAAATAGCAACTAGAAAGGTCTGTGGTTCAGCCATTCAATCATGATGGTTGCTTTCCACCCAGACTACACACTATCATATCTTTATCTCAAAAGACTGATCACCACTAACTAGTTAAAACAATACTGCTCGTATCAAGGCGATACTGTGAATGTTCCGACTGCTTTTGAATGTCTTTGGAGCAGTAATAACATGAACAATTTTAATATCATTAAACGAAACGAAAAAAAAATAAATATTTCCAAAACTTGAGGCTTTTGTGAAAATCATACCCCCCTTTCACACACACGCCATAAAAAGTACCAAGTGATAAAATTCGCTCCTACTAACAAATCTTTTATGGGAGATAAGCTTCCTTCAACTAATTTGGAACAATTTTTAGAACGGATGAAGTCTCCGCGTACGTGTTATTAGCGCGTTAATTGACCCAAATTGGCAAAAATGGCAATCTTTAAACCCCCATAACTCTATGAAAAAAAAACAATAACACCTTTTCAATGATAATAAAAATTTCCTTCAAAAATGTTAGTTAAAAAACCGAAATTTGTCTGAAGAAAAAACATCCCGAGCACAAATGTTTCGTCAAGTTCGTTGCGAAAGACGGAACAATGAACTACTAAGGAATAACTAAAATCATTGGCTTTCTCTTTGTGCAATAACTGATGAAACTCAGCTTTGGTCTGGGAACTTCGAAATACTTCGTAAGATTCCGGATACAAGGTTTGAAATTTTGCACAATTAGGTCAAATTTTAGGAAAAAGATGACAATTGGTACTTAGTTTCTGGAAACCTATAGACGTATAGCTATTTTTTTGATAATAATAACAGATAAACCGTCCTGAGGTGAAAAAAGAAAAGTCAATTGCTTTACTGATACCTTTTGTCTGAAAATTTCTCATATGCCATCTTCTCTGAGTAATTTTTTCTTCTACTTTCTGACGTAGCTAAAAATGAGAAAAAAAATTTGAGAACCTTTTTTAACTTTAAGAGCCAATCGAAAGTTCGCAAAATTGAGAACTATTAAGACTACCTTCCTTTTTGCCTTTAAACTCAACAAAAATTTGCATCTTAATTACTCACCAAATATTTTATTTTGTATTTGTTCTACGCCATTGCTAATTTTTGTAATTATTTTGCTTGTAAGTGTTCGTGAAACAATTTATTTCAATCTCAAGAACTGAATATCAACTTTGAATAAAAAGCATTTTTTGTTTGAAACTGGGAGTAGAAACTTAAGGTTTCTTAAAGTTCCACATCTCCCAACCGCCTGAAAAAAACATAATCTTAAGCAAAATTTTCATATATTTGCAAAGTTAGATCACACTTTCAGCTCCTGCATTTGTTATGAGGAAGTTCATCTGAAACATCCTGTATTCTTAGCGAGTTTGAGCAATCCGATTATTCAACAATGATTGCACAGCTTTCATGGTTCTTTTCTTCGTGTTTTTCTTGTTGCAAACATATCAATACTAATGAAATTTCATCAATTATTTGAATGAAATACAATTTGATCAAACTGGATCAATTTGTTTCAAACAAGAATTGTCAATTTTTTGTATAATTTATGTTAATTTTTGAACAATTACATCCAAATTCTGCAGTTTGATCCGGCTTATCTGTATTTTCAAGGTATCACAGTATACAGAATTTAATTCAAAAATTGTGGTCAGCATCTAATTCTGGAAAATGTACAGCCTTCTCAAGTTTCTCTGTGCGATTTTGAGCTACAGCAGTACTGATTCAAAATAATCAGAAAAAAAACGGACAACAGTGGAAAGTTAAACCGCGTTTCTCTCGAATTGGTACAGAAAAAAGAAGAAAAAAAAGCTTTGATTTTCACCGGAAATCTCAAGATGCAAAATAATTTGCGAAATTCGAAACTAAAGTTTTTTCACAAAAATGGGCCATTTTGACTACTTAATTAACTAGAAATTACGCTAAATTTATAATTTTATTTGACAAACAACATATATCAGAAGAACTTCTCACTCAGCCTAACAACATTCCAAGAAATTAATGATCTCCGAAAAACTGTATAAGAAAATGAGTATTCGGTTTATGAGAAAAATAGGTTAAAAAAACGTTAAATTTTACCTTCATGGATCCTTGTTGGGCTGAGTAAGAGTCTTTCGGAGTTTTTTGTTAAGTAAAAAACAAACCAAAATGATCTTTTTTTTGGAATAAATTTCAACTTCCCAACTTTCAGTTTTAACCAATTTTGCTTAGAAAAATAAGTTTACCGGATTTATCCCATCTTTTGTAGTTAAGCTGTCGTTGTGCAAAAAAAGTGTAACTGAACGTTTGTTTTTTCTGATTAAGACGTAAAGAAGAAAAAACCTGGATAGTTAAAAAAAACTACCCCGAGCACAAATATTTTGTCACTTTCGCTGTGAACGCCGGAACAATAAACCACATAGGAAAAACTAAAACCATAGGCTTACGCTTGTAGAAAGAATGATGAAACTAAGCTTTGGTTTGGGAACTTTGAAATAGTTCGTAATATTCTGGATATATTGGTTGAAATTTTGCACAAATAGGTCAACTTTTAGGCAAAAGATGACATTTGGTAATTATTTCCTGGAAACGTCTAGATTTATAAGTTTTTGTTTGATAATGATAACGGATAAACAGTCCAAAGATGGAAAAAAAGATAGTTCAATTGCCTGAAAATGTATCAACTGCCGTCTTTTCTGTGTAACTTTTCTTGTACTTTTTGACTTAACTAACTTTGAAAATCAGAACCCGAATCCAAAGTTTGAAAATTTAAAAACCATTAAGACTGCCGTCTTGTTTGCTCTTAAAATAAGCAAAAATATGTATCTTAATTACTCACCAAATAATTTTGATTTTATCTGATCTTCGCCATTGCTTTTTTTGTAATTATAATGCTTGTAAGTGTCTGTGAAACAATTTCATTCAATCTCAAGAACTTATAATAAAAACCATTTTCGTTGAAAAATGGGAGTAAAAAAATCAAAATTTGCAAAGTTCCACATCTATCAACCACCTGAAAAAAGCCTTATCATAAGCAAAGCATCTATTTGCATAGTTAAATCAATCTTTCAGCTTCTGCAATTTTTATGAGGAAATTGATCTGAAACATCCTGCATTCTTAAGCATCGTTTGCGCATTCCCAATGAACATTCAACATTGAATGCAGAGCTTCCATGAATTTTTGTTCGTGGTTTACTTTTTGTAAGCAAATCAATGATAATAAAATTTCGTCAAATAAACGGAAAAGAAACAATTTAAGTAAACTGCCACAAATTGTATTTTATTAAAATTTTGCATTTATTTCTATAATTTTCGTTAATTTTTTTGAACAGTTACATCCAAGTTCCTGTAGTTTTTTCCGGCTTATGAGTATTTTCATGATATCTTTTTATTAAGAAACTAATACAAAAATTGTTGTCACTATCTAACTTTGAATAAAAGTAAAGATTTCTCAAGTCACTCTTTGTCATTTGGAGCTACAGCAGTGCTAATTCATATTAACCGGAAAAAGCGAACAACATAGGAAGTTTAAATCGCGTTACTCTCGATTTAGTACAGAAAAAAAGAGAAAAAAAAGCTTAAATTTTTACCGGAACTATCATGATGCAAAATAAAATGAGAAATATAAAAGTGTTATCCCAAAAATAGGCCTTTTTGTTTTTTATAGTTAACCAAGAATAAGCTAAAATTAAAATCTTATTTGACAGGAGACTTATATCAGAAGAAATTCTCACTCAGCCCAACAACAGTCCAAGAAAAATAACGAAATCCGAAAAACTGTATAAGAAAATGAATATTCGGTTTATGGCCAAAAATAATTATTAAAGTTGTAAAACTTTTATGTCTATGAAACGCTATTGGGCTGAGTAACAGCCTCTTTCTCATGAAATAATTTAGTTGTTTATTCTGAAATTTTTTAACGGTAAAAAGTCCAAAACGGTTCAAAGTCCTTTTTTGGAATAAAAGTCAATTTCCACACTTTTAGCTATAAGCATTTTTTGCTCGAAAATTAAGGTTTACTGAACGCATTTTTTTCTGAACAAGACACAAAGAAGAGCAAAAATGGCTAAAAAATAAAGTTAATGAAAAACAAAATTATTAATTAATGTCCGAACAAAAAACCATGTCGAGCACAAGTGTTTTGTCAATTTCGCTGCGAAAGTCGGAACAACAAATTAGTAAGGAATAATTAAAACCATTGGCTTCCACTTGTAGAATAACTGATGAAACTCAGCTTTGGTTTGGGAACTTTGAATTATTTTGTAATCATCCTGTTATGTTGGTTAAAAATTTGCACAGTTGAGTCAGCTTTTATGAAAAAGATGAAATTGGTACCTAATTTTCTGGAAACTTACAAAGGTATAGGTTTTTTCGATAACGATATGAGATAAACAGTCTAGAAATGGAAAGAAAGAAAGTTCAAATTTATCAAAGGCCATCTTCTCTGGGTAACTTTTTCTTGTACTTTCTGATGTAACTAACTTTAAGAATCAGAATTTGAGAAGCTATTTAGCTTTGAGATCAATGAAAATTTTCAAAGTTAGAGAACCATTAAGATTTCTGTCCATTTTGTCTTTAAAATCAACAAAAATATGCATCTAAATGACTCACCAATTATTCAATAATGTTTTTGTTCTTCGCCCTTGCTTTTATTTGTAACTATATTGCATGTAAGTGTCCATGAAAGAAAGCAATCTCAAGAACTGAAGGTCGATTTTGAATAAACAACAATATATTTTTGGAAAAGGGGAGTAAAAAGGGGAGTAACACGTTTCTTAAAGTTCCACATCTACCAACCACCTGAAAAAAGCATTATGTTACGCAAAACTTTAATCTATTTGCAAAGGTAGATCACACTTTCAGCTTCTGCATTTGATATGAAGAAATTCATCTAAAACATCCTGTATTTCGAAGCATAGTTTGAGCATTTCAAAAATTCAACAATGAATGCAGATCTACCATGACTTTTTTGTGTTTTACTTTTTGTAAACATATCAATGATAGTAAAACTTCATCAATTAATTGGAAGAAACAAATTTTGTGCAAGCCGCAACAAATTGCTTTAAAGATTGTCATTTATTTCTATTTCTAATGTTTTTTTTCGAACAGTTACATCCAAGTTCCTACAGTTTCATCCAGCTAATGAGTGTTTTAAAGATATCAGATTATAAGAAAATAATTTTAAAAATGTAGTCAGTATATATTTTCGGAAAATGTACGGACTTCTCAAGTCACTCTTTGTCATTTGGAGCTACAGTAGTGCTAATTTATGTTAAGCAGAAAAATCAAAAACTTTTGGAAAGTTAAATCGCGTTTTTCTCAACTTGGTAAAGAAAAAGGAAGAGAACAAAAAAGCTTAGGTTTTTACCAGAATTATCTGATGCAAATAAGTATGCGAAATTCGAAAAAATATGTTTTTCTAAAATTGGGCCATTATGGTTTTTTTATTTAATCAAAACTTACGCTAAAAATAAAAAATTATTTAACGAGAATTTTTATCGAAGAACTTCTCAATCAGCACAAAAACATTCCAAGAAAGTAATGATCTCCAAAAACTGTATAAAAAAAAGTTTTTTTTTCGGTTTAATGCAAAAAAAGAAATTTTTAATATTGTAAAAATTTTATCTTTAAATTGAGTTGTTGGACTGAGCAAAAACACCTTTCTTATGAAATAAATTTGGTATTTATTCGTAGCTTTTTGTAATCTTAAAAAAATCCAAAAATTAACAGCTTATTCAAATGGTACTGCAAACTAGTTTCATCATCTTTTGGATTTGTGAATACAATACTACAAGTTCATTAAAAATAATAAAAAAGAAAATTAACTGGTACAAAACTATTTGTTCTCGCATGACGTGATTCAAAACTGAGCGTTTCGTTTTTCTACTTTTAAAAGAGTTTTAGTAGTTCATGCACAATTATCATTTTATTTTTTGGGAAAAAAAACTACAAATCATTTTCAATTCTTTTCTAATTAAATTATTGACGTTGAAACTTGATGAAAAATTTTGAAAAAAAAGAGTTTTTTTTGTTTTGCACATTATCGATACCAAACGCAACACCACACTACAAAAATGTTAATAAACATTAAAGCAGCGCTTTTTCTTCGACATGAAAAATTTTGATGATTAAACTTTTTGAAAATTTTATTTATTTGTTTCACCGTTTAGATTTTTGACTAATGGTTTGTAAACGCCCAAGTTCAGATATAACTTATAATGAATCGAGACTCTTCCTGGACCCGTTTCCAATTTTTAAAAAAAAAATCAAGAGAAGATCTTTTTTACTTTTCTGATTGTATGATATTTTTTTTCAAAAATTCTATTGATTTCATAATTCACTGAGATTCAAAAAGCATTTCCAGAAAGGAATAGCTTTGTATTTTCATGAGTATAGTCGTCTTAAATCGTCTTTCTCGCTGTTTCTTCTTGTGAATTTTTTGATAAGTTTTCATGGGCTCTTCTTTTCAAAATAGATAATCCCACATACGACTTTGGTTGAAAATATCTTTTTTTTGAGATTAGGACGATTCACATTGTACAACCGAGTATTGAAATGCTCATCTCACCCTTTTTAAAACAAAAATATGCATCTAAATGACTCACCAATTATTCAATAATGTTTTTGTTCTTCGCCCTTGCTTTTATTTCTAACTATATTGCATGTAAGTGTCCATGAAAGAAAGCAATCTCAAGAACTGAAGGTCGATTTTGAATAAACAACAATATATTTTGGAAAAGGGGAGTAAAAAGGGGAGTAACACGTTTCTTAAAGTTCCACATCTACCAACCACCTGAAAAAAGCATTATCTTACACAAAACTTTCATCTATTTGCAAAGGTAGATCACACTTTCAGCTTCTGCATTTGATATGAAGAAATTCATCTAAAACATCCTGTTTTTCGAAGCATAGTTTGAGCATTTCAAAAATTCAACAATGAATGCAGATCTACCATGACTTTTTTGTGTTTTACTTTTTGTAAACATATCAATGATAGTAAAACTTCATCAATTAATTGGAAGAAACAAATTTTGTGCAAGCCGCAACAAATTGCTTTAAAGATTGTCATTTATTTCTATAACTAATGTTTTTTTTTCGAACAGTTACATCCAAGTTCCTACAGTTTCATCCAACTAATGAGTGTTTTAAAGATATCAGATTATAAGAAAATAATTTAAAAAATGTAGTCAGTATATATTTTCGGAAAATGTACGGACTTCTCAAGTCACTCTTTGTCATTTGGAGCTACAGTAGTGCTAATTTATGTTAAGCAGAAAAATCAAAACCTTTTGGAAAGTTAAATCGCGTTTTTCTCAACTTGGTAAAGAAAAAGGAAGAGAACAAAAAAGATTAGGTTTTTACCAGAATTATCTGATGCAAATAAGTATGCGAAATTCGAAAAAATATGTTTTTCTAAAATTGGGCCATTATGGTTTTTTTATTTAATCAAAACTTACGCTAAAAATAAAAAAATATATAACGAGAGTTTTTATCGAAGAACTTCTCAATCAGCACAAAAACATTCCAAGAAAGTAATGATCTCAAAAAACTGTATAAAAAAAGTTTTTTTTTCGGTTTAATGCAAAAAAAGAAATTTTTAATATTGTAAAAATTTTATCTTTAAACTGAGTTGTTGGACTGAGTAAAAACCTCTTTCTCATGAAATAAATTGGTATTTATTCGTAGCTTTTTGTAATCTTAAAAAAATCCAAAAATTAATAGCTTATTCAAATGGTACTGCAAGCTAGTTTCATCATCTTTTGGATTTGTGAATACAATACTACAAGTTCATTAAAAATAACAAAAAAGAAAATTAACTGGTACAAAACTATTTGTTCTCGCATGACGTGATTCAAAACTGAGCGTTTCGTTTTTCTACTTTTAAAAGAGTTTTAGTAGTTCATGCACAATTATCATTTTATTTTTTGGGAAAAAAACTACAAATCATTTTCAATTCTTTTCTAATTAAATTATTGACGTTGAAACTTGATGAAAAATTTTGAAAAAAAAGAGTTTTTTTTTTGTTTTGCACATTATCGATACCAAACGCAACACCACACTACAAAAATGTTAATAAACATTAAAGCAGCGCTTTTTCTTCGACATGAAAAATTTTGATGATTAAACTTTTTGAAAATTTTATTTATTTGTTTCACCGTTTAGATTTTTGACTAATGGTTTGTAAACGCCCAAGTTTAGATATAACTTATAATGAATCGAGACTCTTCCTGGACCCGTTTCCAATTTTTAAAAAAAAAATCAAGAGAAGATCTTTTTTACTTTTCTGATTGTATGATATTTTTTTTTCAAAAATTCTATTGATTTCATAATTCATTGAGATTCAAAAAGCATTTCCAGAAAGGAATAGCTTTGTATTTTCATGAGTATAGTCGTCTTAAATCGTCTTTCTCGCTGTTTCTTCTTGTGAATTTTTTGATAAGTTTTCATGGGCTCTTCTTTTCAAAATAGATAATCCCACATACGACTTTGGTTGAAAATATCTTTTTTTTGAGATTAGGACGATTCACATTGTACAATCGAGTATTGAAATGCTCATCTCACCCTTTTAAAAACAACTTTGAAGACTATGATTCAAATGGTGAAAAAAAATCGTAACAAAGAACACAGGAATATGATGTTTTTGCTTAACTTTGTTATAGAATCACTTGTTATATTTACTTACATACTTTTTACTTTTTAGTTTTGAAAAAAGATTTCAAATACAATGCTGAAGTATCTGCATCCAAGTTTACGCGTAAGTAATCAATTATAACAGATTATTATGCTGATTTTTTGACAATTCTAATTTATTATAATTACCAAAATTCGGTGTTTAAAGTATTTACAATTGATTATAATCGTGATATTTTCCAAGAGATTATAATCTCTTATAATAGATGAAAATTGACTATAGTTCTTACAAAAAACCCTTAAAATCAATTATAATTGATTCTAATTGGTTATAATCTCTAATTTTGCCGAATATTTGTCAATTCAAAACTACATTCGAATTATATCTTATGGGTTATTATGTTTGTGTCAATAAAAAAAATCTCTAAAAGAGAGATCATTTGAACACTTTGGTTATCTGAACACAAGGTTTCATAGAGATCCCTTGATATGAGTGGAAAGGTTCCCGAGTTAAATGAAAAATAAATCGTCCGAATCAAACATGAACTAGATTAATTTGTTGATGATTTGGTGTATAAAAAAAGCTTCAAATATGCATCACAAAACACATCTAATGGGGAAGAAATGAAAAAAAAAACTTATAAATCTGAACTAATTGGAAACCTTTTTAAAAAATTTTCTTTATTTTCATAGAAACGTCTACAAAAAGCATAAAATATAAGCAGTTTAGATGCAACTTCGAGGACAAAATGGACAAACAAAAATGATTATAATCATTTATAATCGATTATAATGGATTTTTGTGCAAAACTAAAGAACTAGAAATTTGAATAAACATAATGGATTATAATCAATTTTAATCGATTATAATTGTATCGAAAAATAGACGAATAAATAATCGATTATAATCGATTTTAATGGATTATAATTAATTTTAGTTTGACTTTAAAAAAGAGATTAGAATCCATTATTAATTGATTAAAATCGATTGTTTCTCAATTTTAGTAAGACTAATACTAAATCATAATATAATCGATTATTAACGCTTGAAACTTAATGCGGGTAGCTCGCCGTCTGAGTAAGCCTTAGATTTTAGTTAAAACCTGAAATTGCTGCAATTCTGCAAGTAAAGCTATGGCCGAATAAATTTTCACGATTTGTTTGTTTGGCATTGTTATGTTTCTGAATTATGTTTGTTATTTTGATCTAGCAATTTTGTTCTGGCAAAAGTTTTATTTTCTCAACAATTATAGTAAAATGCATTTCAGACAATCACTTTTGTTCTTGTTGCTGGAAACCTACTGTAAGTAATCTTAGTAAAATTTTTGGCGCTAGTATAGTGTTTGCTTCCCATTAAAGATCATTTTTACGCTCAAATTATACCTCAGTTTGCTGAGGAGAAATCGCTGCAAAAATTTCTGATGGTAATTGAGGAAGATAGACTCATGTTTAACTTGAAATTTTTACAATAGTAACAGAAGATTTAAATGACATGTTATCTAAATATTTAGCAACACAAATATTAGCAACAGAAAATAATTTTGATTAATGAGAAAAAATTGTTAGAACAAACAAAAATGTATTGGCTGAGATCATTCATTTTTTAAGCTTTCTTTATGGTCAATGCTTCAAATTCAGAATCGTTAGAGTTTGTGCTGCCCGATTCCAAAACGCTACTGGGAGCTGCATGCCGCAGTTTCAGGTTAACACTTGTTTTTTTTTTCTGAAATGATTTTGGTACTTTCATTACAAATTTTGCAAAAGTTTGATCAGAAATGAAAGCATCTCCGACTTTGACAGAATTTTGATCAATTCAAAAGGTTTAATAACTTGAGTCTTTGTATGCCACCTGAAAAAAGCAAAGGGGGTGAAATCATTTCAAACGAATTAAGCGTATACAGTGCAATTGATTTGACTAAAATTATCACTAACCAAATCCCGAGTAGCTATTTTTTTACCAAAAAATAAATAGAAAAGTTTTGAGACCTTTAACGTTTCAGTTTATACTCAGTTTTTTTTAAATGTTTGATCAAATTTTTGTTTACATCTGAACAAAAGTGATCCTTAGAAGCTTTTTCAAAAATTTTTAATCTAAGAGCTCATAACCAACTCTTAACGACCTAATGACTTAAACTGCGATTTAAGTCATTTGCTTTCCGCATCCAAGTTTACGCGTAAATAATCGATCATAACAGATTATTAGGTTTTTTTTGTGACAATTACAATTGATTACAGTTACCAAAATTAGATGCTTGAAAATTCATAATTAATAATAGTTAATGCAAAAAAACTCCTCAAATCAATTATAATCGACCAACCTTAACTTGGCAAGATTCGGTCATACCAAAAATTTACTTCAATCAAATCCTGTGCTTATTTTTAACTGTCAAAAAAAAATCTCTAAAAGCGAGATTTCTTGTCACACTTAGGCTCATCTGAAAAAAAAAACGTTTTACAACCAAATTAGCAGAAAAAATAAATCTTCCAAATTAACCATGAACCTAATGCAATATGCTAATTTTTGGTGGCTAAAAACTTAAAAACTTGCATTAATAAACAACTTCAAAGGAGAAATGAAAAAATAAAAGTGATAAATTGAATTGATCTGAATTTTCATATAAACCAAAGACTGCAAAAACCGTAAATATTAAGCAATTCAATGGCAAGGTCAAAGACAAAATGGGCAAACAAAAGGGATTATAGTTTTTTTTGTGAAGAGCATGTAAATTAGAAAAATCCAATTGCTCAATAACTGGTCTCAAACAGTTTTAGGCAAAAAAAACTTTGAAAAAGCTATATTTTTGAATTTTGTTTGCTTTGATTCCCTTCAGCCAATTAGCAGTAGAAAATGAGAATAATTGGACATATATAGAATATATAGAACCAGGGGCGGAATTAGGGGGGGAGGTGACGCTTTTTAGTACTTTTTAAAAATCCATTTTTGGCCGACCGACCCTAAAATTTTTCTAAAGGCGCATTTGGCGCCAAAATACACTAATTTTGAGGGGGGAGCGCGCGCCGAAAAACGCAGTTTTTTTGGTCAAAATTTTCCAAAAAAGTGCTTATATATATTTTTTTTGAAAATAATACCTGCGGCGCAGAAAGTTTGGCTAAAACAGAGACTAAACTGTGCTTAGGGAGAGCTCGAAAAATCAACTCAGTAGACCTAAAAAAAAAGGTCCTAAAGTTTTCGATTTTTTTTTGCAAATCCGCCCCCCGCCTCGAAAAAATCCTAGATCCGCCCTTGTATAGAACATAACTTGAGAATAATGAAAACAACTACTCAGCTAGCGTTCCTCATTTAGTTTGAAGTTATCGTAGAGCAAGATAAAATGCCACGCCGCAATGAAATTACGCTTCCCGCGTCATAGATAAACTTTTTAGAGAACGCATAAATAAAACCAAGACCAGCCAAAATAGTAGTCTCAAACCACTGAAGACTCGCCCAATTTAAGTACGGTTGTTAAGTTAAGTATTGATTGCAGATAACTACAATTCCTCGAGAAGTTGAGCTCAGAGAGGCAATATATTTCATCCCCGCATTCAGTTTCAAGCTTCAACAATGGATATTATTATGATTTTACTACCTATATTATGTTTTAGTCTTACTAATGATTTGAGTTTTATTATAGTTTTAGTAGTTATGTTATGATCTTAGTCTTACTAAAATTGAGAAAAAAAAGATTTTAATCAATTAATAATCAATTATAAATTCTATCTTTGAAGCCAATTTATAATCAATTATAAAACAAAATAAAAAAATAACTTTAATCGCTTAATGTTCGATCCATTTTTCGGTATATTTATAATCGATTGTGATCTGTTATAATTGTCTACTTTTATCTATTTTCTGATTCATTAGTTGTGCACAAAAAATCCATGATAAACTAATACTATTTATTTTAAAAAACCCTTTTGTTTGCCCAAATTGTCTTCGCTCTAGCATCTGAACTGCTTATGTTTTATGTTGTTTAATGATGCACATTTTAAGTTTTTGAACAAACAAAATATTCGCAATTTGCTTCGATTCTTGCTTTATTCTGAAAAATCATTTTTCACTTAACGCGGGAACCTTTTAGCTATTATGAAAGGGTCTCAATGAAAGTTTTGTTTCGGGGTAAAATTTGTGTTAAAAAAAATCATCTTGTAAATGGAGTCTGGTCTTTTAAGATTTTGTTATTGACAGAAAAAAAAACTAACCCAATACAGTTATAACCCAGATATAGTTACGCTCGCCGTTAGCAAGCATTGTCAAATCGAAATTTGGACTCCATTCAAGAAGTAGTTTAATAGAAACAATTGAATCATTTGCTGCCCTGCTGCAGACATGCTCAGTTTCAAAAAAATCAAATGGAATTACCCTCTCTAGATAACAAATAAGTGGCGCACGTTTAGAGCTTTAATTATTTTTTTCTAGAATTTTCTTGAAAATTTTTTGAATTTTTTTTTCGGATTCGTGGTTTTCAGCCAAGTTTCCATCGGCTCATATTACGTTTTAAATAGCAATTTTTACTAAAATTTATCAGTCTGTTTTTCTAAAACATGGATTTTATTTTGACTTTAAATTTTTCTAACTAGGACTGAAAGTTCTGTACTTTGTCTTTACTAAGTCTGATTTCGAATAATTTTTTCAAATGTTTTTTTTTCAATTAAACGATTTTGGCTTAGATAAGTCGGCTGAATCAACAATCTATACTGCGTAGTTCCGGAAGCCAAAAAAAATATATTAGATGAAATTAGGTATTATGAAAAAGTTTGGGATTTGGTCTTTCCAAATTTTTTGACACGCTTTCGATTTTCAAAAAGTTTGTTTGCAATTTTTTTTAGTTCGGTAGAGAACTCTTTCGATTTGCACAAAAATTTATCAAAGAAAAACTCCAGCTCATCTGAGCGCCTGCATAGTCTTCTAATCTCTTTTTACTGCTTTTTAGCCTTCGAAAATCTTTGGGGAAGATTCAACCCAAATTTTACTCTTTTTAGCTTTCGAAAATCTTTGGGGAAGATTCAACCCAAATTTTTGGATTTTTTTCTCGTTTTCTTATGAATTAAATCCCAGGTACGAAAGTTTGGGTTCATTTGATGGAAAAAATTGTCGGCATTTTTTTGCATATGCGGCTAATTTCAACTGTTTTTTATTATCGAAAAAGTTATGACCCTAGAAAAAGTCAAACTTTCGTTTTTTCGAGCGTTTTTTGAGTTTTTTTTGTTCTTTCTTGAAATTGACCGTCCCGAGTCTAAAAGATAGTTTTCAATCGAATTAATGGGTTATTGGAAGCTGCCTTGAATGATCAACTACGGCCATGTTTTTAGAAACAAAATGTGTCGCCCTCGAAAAAATTATACTTCGTTTTTTTAACGTTTTTCAAAACCGTTTATTTTTAAGAATACCCTCTGATATTTTGTTCGCGTGTTCAATCAAAACAAAAGCTTCTGTTAATCTCTTTCGCATAAGATTTTTTTCTCAAAGCAATTTTAAGAGCAAAAGCTATAGCCCTAGAAAAAGTTAATACTTGGTTATTGTACCCTCATTAGAAACTAATTGACTTTCATCGAAAACTACACAGCTAATTTTTCGGTTAAGTATTCAATCGACAAACTCGAATTTTTCTTCATCTGTTCTTTCATTTTTTTTATCGCTTAAAGACATGTTAACCGGCTTGTCTTTGAAATCCAGGAACATACAGACACAGAACTGTGCGCCAATCCAGTGCACATTTTGGAATAGAAATGACCCTTGCGATACCTTTTCCTTCAGAAACGGTGAGTCCTCTTATTTTGTATGAAAAATATGGTATCTCAGGGAAAGTGCCTATTTCTTAAAAAAATTCCGTCTTCTCAATGGTTTTAGTAGAAATTTTGAAATTACCCATTTTTTTTCGAATCAAAAGAAAAAAATTCAAAGCATCAAACAGTTACCTCTTGCTTAAGCTGGACCACTAGTTATTTTTTATCAAGTTTTGCGATTAATTTGGATGAATTAGTTTTTTTTTTCAAATTTTTTCGATTTTTTTTCTTTATTTTTCATTTTCGTAATGTCTCGCAAGTGGTACAAAGCTTCAATAGGCCTCTTGGTTAAATTACACTTTTTGTGTGACAAAAAATTGCCAAAATATACGATTCTAATCGATGATATCCAATTATAATTAATTTAATTTAACAGATTTTGTTCTAACTATGATCAGTTATGATTGATTATAACAAAGTATTTTTGATTGGAAAACATCACGATTATATTCAATTATAAAAACCTTCAAGCGCTTATTTTTGATAATCATGATAGATCATAAATTTCTAAAAATCACCATAATTATCCGTTATTATGGATATTTTTCTCTTAAACTTGGATGCAGCAGGGTTTGAAAACTCATTTTTTGAAATCGCTTCGTCGCTTAATGAAAAACCACAAAAAGCATTATTGATATGTTTCATCAGGCAATGTAGGAATCAACAATATTTCATTTTTTATCAAAGTCTGTGTATAGTCCGTAAAATCAAATGCACTGGTTGAATAACACAACTCAGACCTCCTTTTCTCAATTCTCTGATGACGCAAAAATATCTCAGAAAATTCAATTAGTTCTTAACATTTTTTCCGTAACATAATCCAACTACTAACAATTCGTTTCAGGCCATGTCAAAAATTTAAGTTTTCTGAAATAAATATTCATATTTGAGCGTAGGATCTTTTGTTTGTTTGTCAAAAGAAAGTTCAGAAGAATTTAAAATGATTTTTATCGCTCTTGATACCCTTCTTGCATAGAGTTCTCATCATCAATTTTTTTTCTAATTTAACTTTTTATGCTAGTGGATTGTAAAAATGAAATCGATATGACACCATTCAAGAATTATGTACAAACTAAGTTTTCAATGACCAACTTTCATCATATCTATTGGATCATTTCAAATTAATTTTGTAATTTAGTCCATACTTCTGCATGAGTCGATACTGGACTGCCAAAATTCGTTCACGTGAGCATCGCTGGAATGACACACTCGAAATTGAACAATTCAGTCGCTCAATTTACACAAGCATTAATTGGTTTTCCTTCTTCAATGAGTACGATTTTTCAGGTAACGATTTTAAACCTTTCTTTTTCCAAAAAAAAACTTTTTTCGCCATTTAATTTATAGCAAGATGAAGTCGCGATTGTTTAGAAAATTGGTAGTACAAAAGAGCCAAATAGATTTTTTTCTTCAAGTATTTCTTAAATTAATGTTTCCTTCAGGTTACTCCTTCCTTACAAGGGCTCAAACTAGAAGAGGATATTCGCTCATTTTGAGTCTTTGTTGAATAAGATAAACCTATTTACTTGACATTATGTAAATTTTGGTTCTTCGACTTAGTTGAAATATTAATATAAACTTTGTTGAAACATGGATCCGATCGGTGCATATTGCAGAAAACTTTTAACGAAAATCAATTTTGTTTATAGGTTGCTGCTCATACCAAATGAGAACCTATGCATTTTATGGCCAGAATCAAGGAATTTCCCCCAAAGATTACATTAACAAGTTAACCGATTTTGCAAGTGAGGGGAAAAGCTTGAGACAAATCAGGGTAAGTAATTGATTGTAATTTGCCCAGGGGCGGATCGAGGATTTTCTCGAGGGCGGGTGGAATTTTTTCAAAAAAACTTTTGTCGGCTTTTTTTTAGGTCGACCAAATTGATTTTCTAGCTCTCCCACTTCTTTTCGACGCAGGAAAAATTTTGAAAAAACAAGTCAAAAATTTGAAAAATTGGCGTTTTTAGGCATTTTTTTTTTTGAAAATTTTGATCACAAAATTGCTTTTTTTTGGCTCACTCAAAATTAATAGGCGCCTTTAGAAAAGTTTAAGGGTCCGTCAGCCAGAAATGTTTATGCCAAAATAGTACAAAGGAGGGGCTCTTTGGGTTGGCAGGTGGACGAATCCCTGAGAAAGAAAGCGTCCGCCCACCCCCCCATCCTAAATCTGCCTTTGGTTTTGCTAATGTTTCTGCTGAGATGTTTTGGTGCAGCTCTGTGAGGAACCAAACAGGTTTTATTTTTTGCTGTCTTTGTGGAGAGTTAGCTACCAGCTCACAATTAACCTCATTTTCCATCAAGTTTATCTCACATTATAGTTAAATGAATTTTAAGGATAAAGTGTGCTTGATTTTAACAATTCTGGATGAAAACAATTCTGGATGAAAACTTCTTATGAATTAGCTGAGTAAAACAGCGTTTTGTGTTTGCTATGTGCGAAAATATGAAACAAGAAAAAACGAGACGAAATGGTTTTATTTCGCTTCCGTTAACGAGGCGAAATGGTTTTATAACGGAAGCTTATGAAACAACCGCATTCAATTTTTTTCAAATTCTTTTTTATTTCGAGCTCATAACAAAAACAATTATGTTACTTGATAATCTATGGTCACTTAAGTTCAATTGTTTAATTTTTTACCCCAGAAATTAGTGTATTACATAACTTTTATGGAAAATTTCTTTTCTATGCAGACAACCAGCTTCAATTTTGTTCCCATCAGTTAAAAGCGATTATATCTGGGGGCACCTAACCTTTTCAGGAACAGTTTTTCTTCTCTGAAATCGGCAGATTGTAGTATTTTGAATTGTTTTACCTGGCTGTTTTCCTGAATGGTTTAATGCTAGGAGTTGGTTCTTGTTCCTTGAATCAACACTTTTACCTTATAGGGGAGAATTCGCGTTATTGTCAGTCGATAGCTGCCGCTCCGAAAAAAAAGAAGACAAGAAAAAACATTGACACATAAAAAAGTTTTTTTTTGCAGTACTTGGCGCCGCAGTTTATCGTAGAAGCTGTCAGAGTTCTTTCTTCGACATTATCAAGTATCTCAACTCTTTCGGTTCCAACTTATTCGATAATCCGAATCTATCAAAAAAATGACAACAATGAATCATCAGTAGGAGGGTGGATGCTATTGAACCGCCATGTATTAGGATAGGCTATGGATTTCTGGGACCACACCCTAAGTTTAAACATAGGGAATAGATCTCCCATTGTTTTAAGATCGATACAGGTTTCGGAGTTTCAGATGGTACGTTTTCTGCCAATACATCAACATATGAGACTCTATAGAACAAAGATTCTGAAAATTAGAATAGAAAATCGATCACTCAAGGTGACAGTATAAACTTTGAGGGATGAGTTTCTTATGGTGAGTTTCAGATGGTACGCTTTTTTCTTCAAAAATCTCAAATGATCAAATTGAAATCACCTGTTTTGATTATTTTAGTGTTGCCCATGTAGTTCTAAAAGATCAATGTTGAATTACGCGTAGAGAGTAATTTCAAACCCATTTTGCATTATATTTGAAATCATAATTAAACAATCAACAAGTTTTTGAATAAAATGTTTTTTTTTCTTTTTTACGTTTGGATTTCAATTTGTTCTAATTTGGGCTAGGAAGTGTGATAAATGGTGTTTTGAAAATCCGAAGCAGAGCTCGTATTAGCTGAAATTATGCTGAAACATCGCAAACAAAACATATTCTGAGAAGCTGAATTGAAATTTTGTCATTTCAGATTCAGTCTCTAAGCAAGTTTTTTTCAAATTATACTTTTCTTATATGGTTTAAACAGTTCTTTTGTCCAGCTAATGTTAGACATAGAGAAAAATTTCAATTCAAATGATGAATTTTAGAAGTATTTATTGATAGTTTTTGAGAAATTGCATAATTCACTCTTTCTCGTCTTTTTGTCATTGATATACCTAAACTTAATACAAAAAAATTACCACTTCTCGGATTTTCTAAGCAAAAATTATGCTAAATTTGAGATCATTGATATGATTTACTCTGCTGTAAAACCTAAAAATTGGGTTTAAGAAAAGTGTATTAGAATACGGGTGAAACTTAATCCCAAAGCCTTTCAACTTAGTCCATTTTCTCTCTTTTGCTTTTAAAACACAAATTATCAAAAAACCTTGGAGAAATTTTAGGTATATTCCTGCTGTAGTTTGTATTTAAAATTTTCTAGTTGAACCAACATCCAATTGAAACTTAGTCAGAACTAAGGAATTCAGGGTAAAAATTGTATCAAGTGAACGAACAATTTGCTGGCAAAATTTCACATACAATTCAGGGAAGCCTACATTCAGAAGACATTTTTTTTCATTCATTAGCTATTTTAAATTTTTTAAGCAAAAATTGAATTTTGGCGACTAGCAGCAAAACAGTCTAAAATTTACTTTATCCTTGAGTTTAATCGAAAAAATTTTCAAGAGAAAGAGAGAGAGAGAGAGAGAGAGAGAGAGAGAGAGAGACAGAATTGGAGCTTAGTTCAAGTGATTTAAATTTGAATACATCTAGGTAATTGTTAATATAAATTTAGCCTAAACTATTGATAGTTATCTCAAAACCCTGCTAAATGATTTCTACAACATTTTTTTGAGAGTTTCTTCACTTAAATTTAGGCAGAAGTGCGCAAAGAAACACAATTCTTAAAACTTGCTCAGTCTTTTAAAAGAATTTCTGTTGAAAAAATTCATGAAAAATGATGTATAAAGTTTATCCTTCAAACATTTTATACATCTTAGGCTATTTTAATCAAGCAATAAAAACTTGATAGTTCAGCCGCAATTTCGAAATGAATCAAAATTGAATCCAAACGCAACAAAAATTTGTCTTTAATTGAATTCATTGAAATCAAATACGATATCATTGGTTCAACTTGAAAACCTAAAAATTTGATTCAGCTGAAATTACTATAATTTTCATTTAAGTCCAATAAATCTAATAGATTCTCACTTTTTTTTACTTTTATTTAAAAACATGAAAGTAAGTCTTGAAAGCCGTTTTTAAATTTCAACTCTAAGAAATTCAAATATAAAAAAAACCCTATTTTCAAAAAATATAACAATTAACCAATATATTTTAATTTTAATCATGGTGAAATGTTTTAATCATAATTCATTCTGCGATAAAAAAATCTAAAGCGTTTTTTTTCTTGAAAGTACAGATAGTGTATGCATTGAAAAAAGATTTTTTTCTTCAAATTCGATTATTATTTTTCAAAAGAAATCTTTTGTCGTAAAAATCTTCTCTAAAAGTTATTTAGTCGAAGAAATGTATCAATTCACGAAAAAATTTCATTTCTATCGTTTTTGATATGATTGCCGGAGTCTAGCAAAACTTCCATTTTTTCTAGACTTCCATTTTAAACTTCCATTATTTGCATTATTTTTTCTATTTCCATTTTCGAATGTTTTTTATTTTTTTGTATAAAAAGGTCCTGAACGCAGTTTTCTGGTTTCTGGTTCATCTGTTATCCTCCAGGATAAATTTCTTACATGTGGAAATCGACACACAAAAAAATACTAAACACTGAAAAAATTTCAATAACTAGCCCATCATTTCAAATTCGAAGGCAGATTCATGTCATACAAAAATCTCTTTGATTCTTTCAATCTCTTTACTATTTAATTTAATTCATCAAATGATGGAAACAATTTTTTTTCTATCAGTTTCAATTATTGGCATTAGTTTTTATCTTCTATATATCATTTTCCTCATATAAATCTGAAAACAATGAAAACAATTAGAAAAAGAAAAAACTTTAGAGCTTAAGCATCCAATTATCTGCTTAGAAAACACACTAATTCCTAAAGCTTTAAAAGAACTTGTTTTTTTTTCTTGAACTTTTAGAAATGTATGCCTTGAAAGCAGAAACCTGATCTATGCTTCGTCATATATCTTCCAGAAAAATTCTTTCCATGTGAAGTTCAATACTAAACAGACAAACTTGGGGGAAAAATGTATCAATTGTTTATAGAAGAAAAACATACAAGCGTTCTCATAAGTCTGCTTCGTCTACAGTTGTTTCTGTGATCAAAGTTTCCGTTGAGAATTTCACGACAATTTAAAGGCTAATGTTGCGTGCGCTGGTTTTTCTAACAGTTACATTTTTTGAAAACAAAAACACCAAAATCAATTTTTCAAAAGAGTACTGATTAAAATCTTTTTTCGTAAGTTTTGTCCATTTTTTGATTTCGATGACATCTTGCAAATTTTTGATGTTTGACAAAAACCGATATTCTCCTGAATACTTTCATAAGTTTTTTCTCAATATGCTTTGTTTGAAGATGTTCAGAGTGCATTTGATAACTTCGGCAATGAGAATGAGTAGTGTTGGAGAGAATTACATTAACATTGACATGGCCCGAAAACTTAAAAAAAAATACAATTGAAATTACGATGACTAACTGCTTTGAACGTCAAGAAAAATTAGAATGGATTCCAACGTATTTGACGAAACTGGAAGAAAAAAACCAGTCAGTATTGAGCTGTACTTAAAAGTTTTGATAACACTCGAATAGAATTATACCTAACCTATTTTGAAAATTTCATTCATGTTGTTTTCAACCAATTACAGTCAAGTTTTTTATATTGGCAATCTCACTATAAATGAAATTTTGATCAGTCAGAAGCAAGTTTTTCTTTTTTTGGAAAACTTTTATCGGTTTTGGTTGTAAACAATCTTAAAAAGCGTTTCCAGCAGAAAAAAAAATCAAAATTTTTCAGAGTTTAGCATGACAATGTCAATAAAAACTCAAAATAAAAACGATTAGAAGCAAGAGTTATTCAATTCAATAAAGGTTTACAAGAAATAAACATTTTTGAAGAATCTAAATTCGTTTCGGTTTTGAACACTAAAATTTTTGACTTAGTGCCAAGCTTCAACTAGTAAGAAACAAAAATTAGTTTTTCATTGAAAATCTCCAGCTAATAGAGAAATCCTATGATAAAAAACCACTTGAGTTTAGTTATCTAATTTGGTAGACTCAATGTTCAATTTGAACTAATATCTAATAACTTTTCTGTTCTGCAATGGGTTTTTAGTGTTTTGATTTTATATTATTAATTGTTCAAAATTGTTTTCTTTCTGCAGTGTATCCTAAAACCTAGAACTTTGACTATTATTACCAAATCTTGCAAAGCATACAATCTAATTGAAACTGACTGTTAATTAAATCCAAATATCAGTTCATTTTACAGTATTTGATGACAAAGTTACCTAACAAATTTGCTCCAAATTACAAACAATAAATTATGATTTTTTTTTCAAATGCATTCTCAATTACTCAATTGGGCATTTCCAAACAAAGAACGCTATATTCTGATTGATTGGTTTCGAATTGAATAAAGTTTCAACTCAAAATCCAGCTAGATTATAAGTGGCTCACATAAAATAGATGAAAATCCCATTATAGGTAAGGCTCAGTTCTGGTTAGCTGATAGCGAAACGGTTAAAACTTCAATGACATGTTTAGCGCAATTCTGATTGGTTGGCTACAAGAAAAAGTATGGCTTTCTTTCACAGGGAAAAGAATTAGTCATTATATTTGCGTAACTGTTTTTTTTTTGAAATTCATAGAACTTTTAAAACATTTCAAAAATAGTGAATATCTCTCACAAAAAAACTTGGGGATATCTAAATATCCCATTTCCTAAATTATCCCAGTTCTTCATTACTTTTTGAGATTTCGCCAAAGAAAAGAAACGAAAGATTTGCATGTCCTGATTGTAACAAATGTTATACATGTCAAATTGCAATAAAACGTCGTAAGACCAGTGGAGTCTTGAACTGACTGAATTTTTATCGGTTTTGTTTGTAAACAATCTTGAAAAGCGTTTCCAATGAAAAAAAATTTCAAAATTTTTCAGGTTTTCAGCATGACAATGTCTATGAAACGTCAAAATAAAATCGATTAGAAGCAAGAGTTATTCGATTCAGTAAAGGTTTACAAGAAATAAATATTTTTGATGAATCTAATTTTGTTTCGGTTTTGAATACTAAAGTTTTTGACTTAGTGCCAAGCTTCAACTAGTAAGAACCAAAAATTAGTTTTTCATTGAAAATCTCAAGCTAATAGAGAAATCCTATGATAAAAAACCATTTGAGTTTAGTTATCTAATTTGGGAGACTCAATGTTCAATGTGAACTAATAACTACTAACTTTTCTGTTCTGCAATGAGTTTTTAGTGTTTTGATTTTATATTATTAATTGCTCAAAATAGTTTTCGTTCTGCAGTGTATCCTAAAACCTAGAACTTTGATTATTATTACAAAATCTTGCAAAGCATACAATCTAATTCAAACTTACTGTTAATTAAATCCAAATATCAGTTCATTTTACAGTATTTGATGACAAATTTACTCAACAAATTCGCTCCAAAATTACAAACAATAAAATTATGATTTAAAACTTTTTCCTTTTTACTTTTTTTTTGTTTCATTGATTGCTTTTCTTGTTTTTTTTTCCATAATTTGAAATTTTGATTGGTAAAATAAAACTCATAAAAACAAGACGGTCGTTTTCTTCAACAAAGCTGGTACTCTATTTTGGTTTGAATTTTTTTTCAAATGCATTCTCAATTACTCAATTGGGCATTTCCAAAAAAAAGAACGCTATATTCTGATTGATTGATTTCGAATTGAATAAAGTTTCAACTGAAAATCCAGCTAGATTATAAGTGGCTCACATAAAAATAGATGAAAATCCCATTATAGGTAAGGCTATGTTCTGGTTAGCTGATAGCAAAACTGTTAAAACTTCAATGACATGTTTAGCGCAATTCTGATTGGTTGGCTACAAGAAAAAGTATGGCTTTCTTTCACAGGGAAAACAATTAGTCATTATATTTGCGAAACGGTTTTTTTGAAATTTATAGAACTTATCTAAATATCCCATTTCCTAAACTATCCCAGTTCTTTTTTATTTTTTGAGATTTCGCCAAAAGAAAGAAACAAAAGATTTGCATGTCCTGATTGTAACAAATGTTATACACGTCAAAATGCAATAAAACGTCGTGAAACCAGTGGAGTCTTGAACTGACTGAATTGTAGTTTTCATACATACAGCAGCAAGGAACGGAATACTCATATCAAAAAGAAGATTCCCATTATGTCAAAACTGTATTTTACAAGGTTTTCGGAAACACGGTGAGCAGCTTCCAAAAAAAACTGACGCGCTTAACGAGAACAAAATTGTTTAGAAAGTCATCATAAAAAACTAAAAGGGGATAATTGGCATATACAGAAAGATTCTGCAAACAACTGCAATTTTTGCTATTACTGCA
Source organism: Symsagittifera roscoffensis (assembly GCF_963678635.1). Lineage (NCBI taxonomy): Eukaryota > Metazoa > Xenacoelomorpha > Acoela > Convolutidae > Symsagittifera > Symsagittifera roscoffensis. The sequence goes on along the minus strand of NC_087071.1, from coordinate 28,953,163 downwards.
GCTAGAATTACAACTACAGCTTAAATTTTTGCTGTAACAGCTACAACTACAACAGCTACTTTTGTTCAAAGGATAAAACTGACGGAGGAAGCAACGCAAGCAACAACCGAGTTCAAACTGTCGTCAAAACCTTAATGGAAACCGATTTAAAAAATCTTAATATAGGTGAGATGTACTTGTAGCAGTCTTGTGTGAACTCTGTCGGATTAGATTTATAATGGAAAGCAAAGTATAAGCAAATTAGTTGACACGCATGCAAGTTCTTGTTACGTGTAATATTTATTCAAAAGACATCGAGTAATTGAAGTTTTTTGCTCAAAAAACAATTCATTTCTCAAGCAGAGCATTTGAGTAGATTCATGAAGTATGTAGTGTAGAAGATTTGTTTTGGTTGCTTATGCTCTAAGAAAACTAATTTTTCTTTTGTTTTTCTTTTGACAAATTGGCATAAAACAGGTCAAGATAAAAAAGTTTTTTTTTCTGGTCTGAACAATTGCTTCAAAAATAAAAGTTAAAGTCAGAACAATCACTTACTCTTATTTGGTTCAGAGAAGGTTTTTCTGATGTTATTGTTCCCTCTTAGAAAAGAAACTTTGCTTTTGCTATGAAGGCGGTCACTCAAAACATAAATTTCTACTTTAACTGATTTCTTACGGTAAAGTCTCTTACTCAATTGGCTCAATTGGATGATGGCAGGTTGAGCAGAAATCGAGCCAGACTTAAGTTGAAGTAAAAGAGAAACACTAGTCTGAAGCTTGTTACAAAATATAGAGAACTTGAGCAAATAAAAGTGTTTGCTGAAATTTGTTTTACAAAAACTATAATTTTAGATATTATCTAACAGAAAAGATCGCGAATTAAGGCAATCATATGGAATTGATAGAATTGCAATTTTTTGTTTCCAGCATTTGATGAATAATATGAGATTATATATAGCTTAGTGGTCTTAAAGAGAAATTTTAAAGGCATAGGTTTGCCCTAAAAATTAGATTGATCGTTAAATTGATACACAGTTATCACTTAGTCATAATTTTACTATTAAAACTTTTTGAGTACAAACTCTTTTTAAAGATATTACATAAAGCAGAAATCAGGAACCTGCTTTCAAAGCATACAATACTTAAACTTTCAAGAGAAAAACTCATAATTTTTTGTACTGACGACTAAGGTATTTTAGAGAAAAAGTATAAATTTCAAATTTCAACCCGAAAACTGATTTAGAAAAAATTGCAGACCAAACGTTGTTTTTATTCGACACAGTTTTTTAAAAAAAACAGTTTATTCCGAGAGAGATTTTTTTACAAAATGAGTTCTTATGAAAAATATGATTCGAATAGGAAACCAATAACTAGCTTTCTAGTCCTAAAATATCTCAAATGTTGCTAAGCAAATGTAACTACAAGTTTGAACTATGGTTGCATATATTAGAGGAGCAGTAGCCGAGAGTATACACGGTGCGTCTCGGCGGGTTCGTCGAAGGTTGGAATCCTACCTAGGTCCTTTCCTTTCTCAAACTCAAATATGCGCCGAACTTAACGGGACATAAGTTTACACACAGTAATTGTGTTTGAACCCCCTTAGCCGACCTTGATTGACAACTTTTGGTCTGTCAAACCATGATGTGCTAAAATTGTGAATGCACTTACGCGCTTTTTGAGTATCAGTGCTGTAAAAAAGCTGTTGGATTATCGAAATTATAGATTGAAGTAATACCGAAAAATGCAAAAGTTTTGTTTAATTTCTGGTAATTCGGAGACGTACGTTACCCGGCATATTGATTGTCAAAAAAATTTTTGAAGCCCAGTTTTAAATCAACCTGACAAAGCGTGAGGCAGCATATTTTTGTGCCGCGATCCGGGAAATCAACCGTAGCAGTAACCTGACTCGGGAAGAATTCGTTCCGATCAAAAAACTCAAATCAACGAAATGAATTCAACGTAACAGCTAACCACCATCATTGGTAGTGACTCCGCAGACAGTGCAGCCAAGAAAATCACGCTCTGGTTCAAGGAGGGATTAGTCTCGTGGGACTGCGGATAAGTCAAAAACATCTACGAATAAATGGTTTTTCGCACAAAGTCCCAACTTTGAACTGTATATCACCTATCCATATGCAAATTGTCGATGTTATATATATTTACCAAAGTTCTCATAATGGCAAAACACAGTTGCAGGTACTGAACCACTTTTTTGGTAAATTGTTATCATCAATATGTAAATATGGTTTTTCTGAATATTGTGACCTACAAGAAAAGCGAGCGTTACAATTTTTTGTGAAGATTTGGGCCAAGACTTTGGACCCAATTCTTTTGAACCTGGTAAAAGTCTAGCTATCAAAAACGCAAAAAACGCAAAAATTCCCAAATGTGTTTTTTACAAAACGTAGCGTCAATGACCGGAACGCTTGAAAACTTCAGTCTAATCTATATCAATTCGAAAATTCAGTCTTAAAGTTTACTTTGAGCTCCGGCGACCTCAGGTTTTTCCGAGTGGTTAAAGGTACTTTGACTAAATTTATACGACGCCCTCTAAATCTATCCGAAAGTTATCGTAACGTCAATAAATCCGCCGAGTAGGTTATTTTGGAATAAAAAATGAATGGTTTTTATTGTCGGTGCAAAGTTACCCGTGTCACTCCATAATCAACTTGTTGATACTTACTGAGCCAAACACCGTCTAAGTTTTAACTCAAACGCCGTCAACCCGTTAAACTGCACAACACTACCTTTGAGTATTTTCTATACAATTACTCGAATATCGCAAACATTTCATGATACAGATAGGAGTTTATTCATGCTGCAGATAGGGAAACTCCAATCGATGTTTGTGTGACCGACCCTGTTCATCCCCTGGGTTGTTATCAACAAGTTTCAAGTGCAATGCCGAATACGTGGAACTTGTTAGTCAGGTCAATAGGTGGTATGAGTAAGAAAACTGAATAAGTGAACTTTTCTTTCTACTTTCCTTTATTGTTTGATAGTCTAGAGATGCTGAAAGTGTTCTGTATAGAAATTGTATATTACAGCTAAAGAAAAATGGTTTAAAATAAGTATGTTATGGTTTAAATCGATTCAAATCAGTTTCTAGAGATATTAAATTGGTTTCGAACCAATTTAAAATCGCTCCATTTTTGGATTCTTTCCTAATTTGCCACTCCTTTGTAAAATTACAAATTAAAGCTGTTTAAAAACTGTTCACTCGGTGTTTGCATGTTATAAATGTTTGAAAAAGTTGTTCATTTGTTCACGCTGAAACGTTTTCATGCAATTTATAACATGAAATATCATTTTTAAATAAAAATTTTTACATTGAATTTCAAAAAAAAACAAGAGGAGAACAGGAAAAGAGCCGAAATTAGATTTTCAAACTATTTTTTTGAGTCAAGCTGTATCAATTTTCAATCGATTCAAATCGATTCTGGTTAGACCTCTGCTACGTTATCTGTAAAAAAGCGACACGTGAGCGCTTACATCTCATATCTCTCACGTGAGCTCTCGCCAACTATCGTAAACTGAATCAACATCAAATTTTAGAAGAAAAAGTGTATTCATTAGAAAAGGCGAACAAAGCATCTAAACCTTCTGCATATATCAAAAGTTTTGGGCTCTTTTCCAGTTCCCCTCTTTCAAAAATACCGAATTTTATGTTTGTTTTACGTGTTATTACGGCTAAACGCGTGATGTTACGCTGTAAAATATGAAGCACAAATCTGTTCAGAATTGTCGATTTGTTCACCACGCCAAATTTCATTGCATTATGACAAATTTAAATAGAATTTTCAAAATTGAATTTGAAAGGGGGGGGGGAACTGGAAAAGAGCCAAGTTTTGTTTCGGTTGATATTCGAACATTATGCTTTAGAGCAGCTCACCTTTACGATTCACTAGCTGTATCAGGCTTGAACACTCTCAAGTAAAGGAAGAGGGGTGTATTCTATCTTGGTCCATATAATCATCAAACAGTTTTTGACAACGACTTTTTTTCATAATGAAAACCTGATATCAAAATTCCTTGATTAAAGACTTCACATGCAAATCTGTTGCTTAAAAAAGAAACCACTACTTTTTTCTAGAAAATTACAGTTAAGTATATCAGATGGCAAATTATCCGATTTTCTGGTTCATGCATTTCAGGTGCGATTTGATGTCGACTTATGCTTGAACGTGATATTTGAAATCAGTTTCGGATCAGACCAACGTGAACTCAAAATCTATGGAGGTGATCCAAGGGCAAACTTCATGCTTCCTTTGCTTCATGCAGGAAACACTGTGATTTCATTTGAAATCAGCGAATTACGGAAAGAACTCAATTTTGATTGGTTCAAGTTCAACGTGCTGTGTCTCGGACAAAATTGGATTTGCAATGTTTTTCCAGTTAATGCATCAAATTTGATTGTTTAAAACACCATCAAAACACTGGGGAGGGGGATATTTGAACTAGAAAAAAGCTCAAAAGATTAGTTATGTCTTTTGGTTGGTAGATCACAATTTAAAATATCACGAAAGTTTTACAACTCTATATCTGATTGAATAATCAGCTCGTCATACTTCGGCAGATGTACACACAATAGGAAATTATTAAGTTTTCGAAAAAGAAAAACCTCAACATTTCTCCTTGTTACGATAATTAAATTACAAATTGAGACACGTAGAAAAAAAATGCTGTTGGCATCCTCGCATGGGAAAAAATGTTTCTGCAAAACAATTTGTGCAAAAACTAAAAATCCCTATTTGAAAAGATTGGTTCACCAGACCATTTGGCTAATTTTAATTGTCAAAAAAGCCCCTAGTTTAAATTAATTTCATTTTCGGTAAGTGAAAGTCGGAAGCTGGTAACGAAAACTGAGGTTAAGATTTATCGAGTCAAAATGTTCAGAAAACGGAAAAGCATTGAAAAAAATTAACGATTCTTGGCATTATTTAGTTTGTTTCCCTTTACTCAGAAAATTTGTTGACATTAATAGCAGAAAAAAATCTTGCGAGCTTTGAGAAATCAAGTTACAGTTTTAAGTTAATTAATAACTTGTGCTGAATTCTTTTCATTGATTACAACAGCAGCTGTAATACTTACGTTTTTTTTCATGGTTTTTCCTTTGTTGCTTCAATTATCAATTTTAAAAAAATTACCTGACAACATCTTCAAAAGATATAATTCTTAAATTTTCAATTTAAGAATTATATTCTGGGGAAATTGAGTAAGTACGAAGTTGAAAACTTTAATGCAGCTATTGGGAGTTTTTCATCTCTTGATGATCGATTTCAGAAGTCAACAAAATAATTCTTCTGAGTCAACAAATTTTCTAGTATTTTCATTAAAAGTCGAAAACCTAGGGCTCTTTTGATTTTTGTAATAAAGCTTCAACATAATCTTTTATCCATTTTCTGTTGGGGCAAATATTTTAATCTACAACATTGAATATTACCGATTACCTTTTGAACTGGTTAATTTCTGTAGTTAATTTCAAGATGAATAAATCGTTGAAAAAAAAACATCTGTTCGTTTTTAATTTGGTGGCGAAAAATGAAGTAAACAACTGGTGGAGAAAAATGAATTAATCAAGAAAAAAAGTTAGTGCGTACAGCTTATTCACAAAATTTCGAAGCTGCATGCTGAAAATTTACTTGAAAATATGCAAAAAGAAATGTTTTGGTTACGATAATTTTAAGTATCTGGTGGCAAACTTAGCTCCAAAGAGCTGCGCAAACATTATTTTTTGTTGAAAAAGATGACACATCTAAAACGAAAAAAGTCGAATGATGTTTGAACTCTTTCTTTCAGTTAGCCATCACTGCTTTTGGTTTGAAAAGTTACTTTAAGCAAAACGAATGTGCTGTAAAAACGAAGTCGCTCTCATCAAGGTGACGGGATTTAAAAACTAATCAGGTTATGTTATTGTGTTAAATCACACACCACAATAATTTTTTTCTCTTTAGAATTTGAACATTTGCGATTAACGGAAAAATCATCCGATACCATCCGATGCAAGCACTTCTGTGCCTGCTTTTTCTGTTTCTGAAACAATCTCCTCTGAAGCAATCAAGCTGTCATGTGAAAATTAGAGTACGCTGGTCAGCTCTCGTAAAGTTTTATCCAGTGCTAGCTAAAATTAGTTGGCATGTTCGTTAACCGATATTACAGGGAAGGATCTAGGATTTATAGGATTCAATCTATGGGGGATTTTCAAAAAAATTTCTAAAATTTCGTTGACAAAAACTGATTTTACGAGCTCTTCCAAAGCACTAAAAAGACCCTGTTTTTGTCAAATAATCTGCGCCATAAATAAAATTTTTGAAACAGGCTAAAAAAGGCGTTGTAGGCTTTTTTGAAAAATTTTGATTAAAATTTCGAGTTTTAAAAATATTGGCGTCAAAGTCATTTTTAGAAAAAATTTAGATCCTGTCAGCTAAAAAATGGATGTCTCAAAAAAGTACAAAGGAGGACCCCCTTTGGGTCGGCAGGGGGTCAAATCCCTGAGAGAAGTGGCTTCCGCCCGCATCCCCCAAAGTCCGCCCCTGAAATGTTATCACATTTGAAAATGGTTAGTTCCTGTCACCCGAAATTAAATGATTAAAAAGTCATAAATGAGAAGTCACATCAATTTCAACCTATTAAATAATTTTTTATTACCTAGCAATATCTCTATGTTTACGCAATTTAGATCAAAATTAGTGAACAAAAGTGATTGATTATTAGCTTCAAAATGAGGAAAATTGGGGTTTTCAGATCCCGATTACATTGATAAGTCATTGAAAACATTGCTCTTCGTCTATATAAAAATTTCGATGAATTTCGAAAAAAATATATATTGTAAAAATTGACCTTGAAAACTTGCACTTTAGAAATTAAAACCATGATATTTCGCTTAAATTTGTCCACTAGAGTGAAATATCCGTCAATTTACTTGTGCTAGGCGTTTGATTTATATTCCTACAGACTGCAGTATTTTAGATTAACATTGGACAAGAACCTTTTAACCGGACACTTATCCAAATTTCTAAATGACGGGAACATGATTATTTGGGTGCCAAGACATTTTGAACAAAGAACTTTCAGCCAACTTCAAATTGGAAAAATAAGCCAAATTACCATTGCAGCAATAATTCTGAAATTTAACGATAGCAAACGGCATTGGCCTACAGGATACGCTTGCTCCGATTCGTTCTGCTGCACTAACATCCTGCACGAGATAAATAGTGCGTGCAAATCAGTTTTTGCCACTAATCTAGATTGTTTCAGATGTCTCAAATGGACATTGCCTGATTCGGCTGAAATACCCGGTGTATTTTGGCTGAAAAATCTAAAAATTAAATTTGTGCGAAGTTTTTCCGTCAATAAGGTATGAACACTGATTATTTGATCTCTTAGACATTTCAACCAATTCGCACATGGTTTAAATTGAATGGCTCTTATCTGTTTTTTTTTAAAGTTTGGCTGTTAAATTTAGTCGTACTTTCAAACTCTGCTAGAAATTCTAATCTTTTCATGCAAAAGGTTCACACGAAAGTTTCAAAGTAGCTTAATTTAAAAACTTTATCAAAATGTGTGGTATGTCAGATGTACCAGAAAACAAAGAGAAACATTTGAAATTAGTCCTGGCCATTGAATGGAGCCTTTCCAGTAATACCCAGAAATCAATGAATGTTTAAAAATCTCGGATCGATTTGTGTTGTTTTGAGGAATTTTCAAAAATGACGACTTTTTTTCGTTCATTAATTTTAACTGTCACGAGAAAACAACCTTCTCGGGTTGACCTCCATACAACGAAAATGCTTATCTTACAGTTCGGTACATTGAAAACGCTTATCATATAATTCCATATATCAAAAGTATGAAAAAATGATAGTCATACAATTTCGAAAAAACTGAAAAAAGATTCGAACTAGTTTCTGCAGCTATTTGAACCACATAAAACAGTCTGATGATGAAAAAAAGTGATGTTTCTTTTTTTGGGAAAAAATGGTTATCATACAATTTCCATATAGGAAATTTGTATGCCTAGCAATTTTTTGATGACTATAACAAAAGTTTTTCGACAATTTTTTGATGACTATAACAAAAGTTTTTCGACAACGAAAATTAAGAAATACCGCGATAATTAAAATTAAGTAATAGTGAAAGTGCCCTAACTTTAGTTTTTTTTGTTTTTTTTCCGACCACCGTAAACCATATCTTGTACTCAAACAAACATTTTCCAAAAAATAAGTTTTTTTTGTATTCAAATTTTAATTTTTTCTCTGCATAACGTAGTCGTAACGTAGTAAACTGGATTTTTTTCCGTTTCTCTGAATAATCTTTTTTCGTAGAAGCTAAAAACTCGTTTTTTTTTGTATGACTAGTTTAAATATGCCTTGATCAATGTCTATCTAACTATAAAGATATTGAATAGAATGTGATAGCTACAATTTAGCCACAAATTGATTGTTTTTAGCACAGGCAGAAAAAAATGTAATAATTCGTGCCAGCAAATTAAAGAGCCAGTAACAATTTTGCACCATTTGGCTGAAACTTTCAAGAAACCCTGCCAGTAAGTCTATTGCCGCATGAGTTTTATTGGAAATAATCAATTTTAATTAAATTTTTTGGCAAAAAAAAACTAAATTTAACCAATTTTTTTGACCTATCGAATCATGAGAATGGATTTTGAGGGAAATTCAATTGAAACTTTTCATAAATCAAAAATATTTTTTTAAAAAGTATATCGAAGTTTTGAGGACCAGGAAATTAGACGAAAAGCAAATTAGACGTGACCAACAAAAAGATATAGACGTCAATGCAAAGATTCAAATTTTGGAAATTAGACTTAACTGTATTGTTCGCGTCTGAAATTTGTTTACTGACTACAATTATTATTCGTTCGAGCTCTCTTAAACGCAAATAAACTTTTCACATGCCCCAACTTTCACGATCCGCAATTTTCACATGCCGCATTGTATAATTTATGGATTTCAAATTTTGTTTATAATATTGAGAATAACGTTTTATAAATCAATTGTGATGAATATTTTGATATGCAATGGGATCATATGCTGTTTTGTAATTATGAAAACTTGTTTTAAGCAATAAATTTTGTTAGCCCTTGCTTTCTATCTAGAATACTAGTTTTGCAAAAACACTTGAACGTCTAAATTCCGTTTTGTTGGATCCATCTAACTTGCTTATCGTCTAATTTCATAGCCCCCAAATGTTTGTATAAAAGGTCCATTGTAATTGTTTTAAACCAATTGTTGTTTACAATCAAATAATTTTGGCTCATAAAATCCATGAAACTAGTTATATTTAAAATATTTAAAATAGATTTCAAATGTTTACTCAAATTTTTGCAGCGTTTTGCAAAACTAAAACGTTTTGAAAAACTAACACGATCCTCGTGCCTACCCTCATGGATTTACATGGGTAGGGGGTTGGGGGTTGGAGGAGGATACCATGGAGGGCAAATGCATTAATGTAAAAAAAATGGTTGGTGGCACGTCGGTAAAAAATTAGAGTCACAGTTAACCCTCGTCCGAGGTGACCAAAAATGCTTATCACAGCGCCCGAGTTGACCAAAAATGCTTATCATACAATTTTCATATATGGAAACACGCTAGTCATACACACTTCATGCAATTCCATAAAAACTGAAATTTGCATGAAAGGTCTATGATTAGTGATTTTTAAAAAATGGACATTGTATGACTAGCCTTTTTCCATAAACCAAAAATAACGATTTTTTACATTTTATTTTCTCAAAGTTTTTTGGTTGTGTTTGTAACCGAACACAAGTGACCAAAACCTTGATCACTCAAATTAGAGTGACCAAAAGTTTGACCGTCTTTCATTAAATATGCATTGGAAATGGCCTGAAATGTCTTATTTCTGTCTCACACAATTAATATAAAAAAAGTATCAAACTTTTAGTTTTTGGCAAACATTTTCAAAGTTATTTTTTTAAAATTTTTTTTCTTACAGAAAAAGGAATTCTTAGCGTTTTTGAAAACAGTTATATAGCGAGAAGTAAGGAGTAAATTCAAAATTACTTGGAAAAATTGTTTGTTGTCGCCATCAAAAAATGATAGTCATACAATTTCCATATAATTGAAAGATTAGCACTTTGTTGACAAAATGTTTTTTTTAGAAGCATACACCGAATTTTACTGCAAAAGAAGTAAAATGTTGCTTCGAAAAACCGATGACACCAATTTACCAATTCACCGATCACTAGTATTTTTTCATAGACTAAGTTTATGGTATTGTATGATTAGCGTTTTTGGTCTATGGAGGTCAACCCGAGCTTGCTAACTTATACAGCTAATTGCTAAAACATCTATAAAACAGTCATTTTGAACACAATTTCTTAGATCAGTTACTACCAAAAACTTCCGAAAAATACTTTGATTTGTTCAAATAAGGTTCCCAAAACTGCTGAAAATGCTCAAATGCCGACAAAATTGAGTTTGTGATATCCGAATTTTTTTTTCTTATTAGTGAAACCTTGAGTAATTAAATCACAAGCTCTTCCTTTTATTTTTGAGCAAGTGTCCTTGTCAGGAGTGTATGTTGCGGCTAAACTAGTAAAAAGACTATTTATTGGGAGAATAATGATTTTTCTAAGGGAAAAAAGGATGAATTTTGGAAAAAGATATTTTTCCTTCAAACAAAATTTTTTTTCAATTGTGAACTACGACACTACCTAGGTATAGAACGTCAAAAAAAGTGAGTGTTACTTGTCCAAAATACACTTACTTGTATACTATAGAAACAGTTTTGAAATTTCTTGATTCGCAAATGCACAGTTGAAACAGTCAGTTGGAGTTTATTTTTCTAGTACTGTGACTTTACTTAATTGGAACTGCTACACAAGTCTTCCTTGTTATAAACCAAGCAGGATGACAGCATCCCTAGTAGTGGTCGCGGTTTTTTGTCCAAACCGTGTGGACCAGACTTTAGCATGTTCAGACCATGTGGACCAGAAAAAACTATGTTCAGACCATGTGGACTGAGTGAATCCGTTTTCTGACCTCGTAGACCCACGAAATCCGGATTCAGACCGTGTGGACCAAAGTAACCCGGCTTCAGACCATGTAGACCAACAAAAGAAACCCGGCTTCAGACCATGTGGACCAAAGGAACCCGGCTTCAGACCATGTGGACCGCATAAGGACATCAAAGTTTAAAATCTCCACGGAAAAACAGAAACATCAAAAGTGTTCACCCAAGAGTTCTGGATTCAAAATGTCCATGTGGACCAAAGGAAGCCGATTTCTGACCATGTGGACAAACAAAATCCGGGTTCAAACCGTGAGGAACGATAAAAAAAAAATCCGGATTCAGACAATGTGGACCGAATGAATCCGGTTACAGACCATGTGAACCGACAGAATCTTGATTCAGACCGTTTGGACCGAAGGAGTCCTGATTCAGACCGTATGGACCGGAAAACTCTGGTTTGTAGTTTTGGACCTAGTGAACCAAAAGATTTCAGCACAAGATCGCTTGGACCTTTCAATCGAGTTACAGCTAAAGGTGCCCAACAACAACTGGGTGCCCTCTGAAACCCCTTTCAGACCCATAAGGACATCGAAGTTCAAAATCTCCACGGAAAAATAGACACATCAAAAGTTTGTAGGAAGGTAAAAGTTGAGCAAATTTTTATTGCAGTAAACTTTTTTGCAATAAAAATTTGGCGTTTTCTTTTGAAAAATTTTTTTGAAAGAAACTTACAAAAAGTTGAACCTAAAACCTGTTTTCTCCCCAAACAAAAAGACTTTTTTAAGTTCTTAAAGTCCAGAATTATTACCTCCGCCCCTTGTCGTTTTTTGGTGAAAAATTCTATTTATATATATCTTTATCTAGTGACTTTTTTTCAGGGTTGTCTGAAGCTCAGAAAGGTTCACTCAACACAGTTGTTACCGGATTCCTCTTCCGAATCAGTCTTTCACCACTGGAAGCGTGTCTCGTACAATGCCGAACATCCTTTTTTGAGTTCTCTACAACCTTTGCTGAGTTAATTTCTTACCTCACAGGATTGTGGAACAATCAAGTCACAGAATATTTCCCAGTCGTTTGAGTTGCGGTCCAAATATCTTAACGAACCATTGTCGCACTTCGTAATCACTTATGTTTTAATTCAGTGTACTAATTTTCAGGTTTATTTTAGGTTTTCGAATTTTTTGCTGAACGCCGCTATTTGTAAAATTTTTTAGCTGTACAACATAACCTAAATATAATATTACTTTTAATAGTTTTTTCTTCAAAGTTCACTTTAAGATGATCTTCGAACACTTTGTTTTAAGCTAATGAAGTAACAAACCCGTAAAATCAAAGAACGTTTAGGCAGATTACATAATGTTTTAGGGGATTAAGCTTTAATACAAACTCAAAGAACATCAGAGATTACTTAGCTACGTTATAAACAACTAAATGTCTCGTCATGCCGAATCTTGCATTGATATAATTTTTTTGGTATGATTTGTTCATTAAATTAGTCAATTATCGTATAAATAAAAACAAGGAAAGTTTTTCTTCATCATATTTATTTCAGTTATGGAATATTTGCCAGCTTTCATATAATCAAGCATATGAAAATGATATACTTTTTCAGACTTGAAAGTAACCTTTGGTTATCTCAATAACTAAACATGTTATATCAACAAAAATCACTGAATTTCCAAGTTTGCGTGAACGTTTTTAGCGATTACATCGAGAGCTTGCACTTGAAATTGAAAACCTAATGACCATTTTGCGCCTTACTAAAATCCTCAGAAAATTAACTAGACAATGGAAAAGAAACAAAAATTAATAAAAAATCTATGAAAAAAAAAACAATGAAAGAGAGAAAGATACACCCGCATTAGAAAAAATCGTTTGTCTTAAATGGATGCTTTCTGTCAGCATTGAGTTTGACAACTTTAAGTTTTCTTTCTAACTCCAGCTTGAAGTGGTTAGCTGTAGCCACCTACCATAAATTTTTTTGAATAAAGTTTTTCTTTCTTGTTAAATTATTAATCTTGATTGAGTTCTTGTTTTTCTGCTTTTCACTGTTTAATCTTCGAGGTTTAGCGGGATTTGTATAAATGGATTCTTGCAGCCAGGGTAATTTCATCAGGATTCTTCTTTATTATTGTTTCGAAACATCAAACGGAGGTGATTTCTTACATCGAGTGATATCGGACTGGGGTTGTTTGACGCTAAGTTTCTTTGTGTGCCATTATGGATTCGGTCTTGTGAAAATTAACAAATGGATAAAAAACTGCAATGGATACCTTCAAAAGGCCGTCTCAAATGTTAAGGAAATCTCTGAACTCTGAGATCAACTTCACCTCAGCGTTTCCGAATATGAACACTGGCTTCAAGGAAATAATGTGAAATCTGATGAAATTTTGTCGAAAAAAATTTCATACCAGGATCAAAAGAAATAAAGGAAATGGAAAAACTTTGAAAGCTCGAAAAAACTATCACACGCTGCATCATCTTATGATAGTCAGCTTGAACTTGTCCGACACAAAACAAGTTTCAGTACCTTGAGCCAGAAGAGATAGCGCGCCGCAGAACGCGTTATCTCATCCAAAGAGTGTCAGACCAAAACATTTCTGATGCCTGCAAACAACAGTATTGTCCAGAAATCTACTAACAAACCTTTTAATAAGGAATCTTCTGTAAGTTAATGAAATTTTACATCAAATTCTCAAACTAATATTTTTGTTGGATACCAACACCGTAAATTGATTAGTTTTGTGCGATAAACTCTGCAGTCGATCATGGTTTTGACAGAAAAAAAACTGCTACAATTGTCTCGATTGGTACTAGAATTGTTGACAGTGATTGGAGTAACCTCTCCGCAGAAAATCAACACAAAACAAGCCGAGGTAACGGTAATTTCAGTTCAGTTTCGGAGAATAACATCTACACAGACCATCATTTTGTTAAAGAGTATATCGATGTAGGAAGGGATCTTGTAAACGTCACTATGCTCGAACAGTTGTTCCCACTCCTAGAACATTTTGATACAAATGACTACAAAAAAATTCGAGTTAAATTGGCCCTATGTTATGATTGCTTTGATTCCAATAAGCCAGCTTGGAGACAAAACACACATTGCTGCTTTTGATCTTAATCTGAAAAAATGTCGATTGCACGGTGATCCTATTCCAGCTTCCTCAGAACTTGATCCATGTAATTTTTTCCTGTGTTGAGGATGGATTATCAGTCAATGAGGTCAATAGGTGGTCAGAACATGCCTAATTTTAAAGGCATGTTCTTGCAAGTAGGTGAGGTACCCTTTGATCAACATTCTTAGCTTTTTTGTGCGGGAGGAACTCACAATGAATGTGAGTGTTTTTCAGTCAAGGATTAAAATTTCGTTGCAGGAAATTTTCTAACATGTGCAATTTTTTGCTCTCCAGCAATGCATCCTCGATACCGGCGAAGCATATTTCTCCCCCGCAAACGACGTCCTTTAGGGTTTTTGCGGAAACATTTTCTTGGTTTCAGTAACCGACTCTAAAATGCAACCAAATGAGCTACGACGTTGTGAAGTTTTTGAGTCTGGGAGAATTTAAAATATTTAGTTTAGTCAGCAATACTCCGAGATTGGCTGCTAAACTACGACCTAATTCTGGTAGAGTCGAGAATATTGCAGCTACTCTTGCTAACATAACCTATGTCTTAGGACTGAATTGTAATACTAATGATGATTGTGTATTGGTTAGTCGCGGAGTGATTCGAGAAATCAAGAACTCAATTACGCACAGTTCTCTGCTCTTTTTTTTCTGTTTTTGTCCGCATAGGCTCTGTATCTTTGTATTTGAATGTCTTCTGTTGAAAAAAAATTCGTATAAATGGCAAACAAGGGGGCGATAGTCTTCAGCAAAAACTCTTGAATGGCAGAATGAGTAGCATTTCCTCGCGCTTGTTTTGATTGTCCTGGGACAATATTGAAACTCATATTTTCGGAGACTGCTCAGAAGAGGACTTCTGTGTCGTTTCCTTCTTATGTTATCGTCATTACAAACTAAACAAAAATTGCTTTTGAGTTTGGTAAAGCTAGGGTCGCAACAAGGCTCTCAAAACCAAAGCTGGAGTTAAAAGTATCTATCCTAGCGAGCATACTGAGGGTCGATATCATTGGTATTGAAAACTGATCTTTCTTTCACGTGATCTGATATAGGGCAGCACAGTTGTTCGCCTTTGGATGAAATCAACAAACAGACTTCCAGTTTTTACCAAATCGTAACTCCAAAACTCTGGGAACCACTGCTGTTGAAGATTGCTTTCATGTATCGAGCAACGATAGCCCAATTGATAAAGGTGCTCGTGGTATTGCTGCGGATGAATTTAAAGATAGTAACTGGCTCGAGGGTCTTTTTTTATCGGATCCACCGAGTGGCCTTTCAAACCAGTTTAAGAAGTTACTGACGAGTATTTCTGAAGGGAACTATTTGCGATCTCCGCGAAGGAATGGTGGTGGGAGTTTCAAATTTCCCTTCCAATATGAAAACTAACGAGCTGGTACTCATTTGGAAATTGTATAGATCCCTTTTGAAAATTCTGGGTATAACAGCCTGTATGACGAGTATATAGCGCCACCGAAATTTATAGAGGGATAGTGTTATAACCGATGCGCTTCAGTTTCAGTTTTAAAGTAGAATTTAGCCCGTCAGGAAGTCTAGCTGCATAGCTTTTTTCTCGAGTTATTGGCCACGGTGGTATAGTTCCTTTCACTGGCCGTATTCGCCCCATTGTCGCGGTTGACTTTCGTACCAAGCATCCGCTGTCATTCTTTTATCGTCATCATTCTAACGTTGCGGAGTTTTTGCTGCATTGTAAAAAAAATTTTTAAAAAGTACTTGGTTTCTACGTTAAACTACGCGAGCAGTCATTCGATTTGACAGAAAAGATTACTCGCAATATAGAAGCGCATTTCTTTCACAGGAGCAATAATGCCCACGTTTTGTTGTGCACAGAGTCTATGCAGCCCTGTTTAAACTGCCTAGATCCATCAGTATGAGACAGCGAGTTATGGTGCTTCTAATTGTCATCAATCCTTCCAATTCTTCACAAAGTAAAAATGTGGTAAATCCAAATTCAAATTGAACTCCAGATACAAGTATTGATACATCCACCCGGGTTGACCTCCATACACCGAAAATGCTTATCATACAATTCCATACATCAAGTGTGTGGGAAAATGCTTGTCATACAATTTTCATGCAATTTCTAAAAATGGTTGAAAACTGGTATAAACTTATTTCTGTGGCTGTTTGATTCTAATAAAACAGTCTGGTGCTAAAAAACTGAGGTTTCCGTTTTTTGAAAAAAATGCTTATCATACAATATTCCAATATATGGAAATTGTATGACTGGCATTTTTTTGATGGCGACACAAAAAATTTTTGAAGTAAATTTGAAAATTTGGCCCAAAAATTTTTTTGGTTTTTTTTTTTCAACTGCAAATCGATTTTCGTACGCAAACAAACATTTTTCGAAAAAAAAAATTTTGCATGCAAAATTTAATATTTTGTGTGCATAACGTAGTCCTGGATACGATAATATTGGCTTTTATTTTTTTTTCACTTAACTTTTTTTTTTCAAAAACGCTGAAAATTCCTCTTTCTTTTGTATGGGTTGTTAATGTACGCCTTGATCAATGTATGATAATTTGAAAATTTAAAAATTTAATATAATCATCATTAAAAAGTTTTGCCAAAAAATAAAAGTTTGTTACTTTTGTTATATCAATTGTGAAAGACAGGTAGTTTTCTATGCATTGTAAATGCAAAACCGTCCAACCTTTGGTGCTTTGAGTAACCAAGGTCTTTGTCAATTGTGTTCTTTTGCAACTACAACCGAAAATTTTTCAGAAAATAAATTGAGAAATAAATCAAATTTTTGGTTTATGGGAAAACACCTATCATACAATTTTCATATATGGAAAAACGCTTATCATAGAGTTTTCATACAATTTTCTGTACGTATGGAATTGTATGAAATTGTATGACAAGAAGTTTCTCATATATGGAAATTGTATGATAAGAAGTTTTGGTCAACCCGGGCAACCAGGATTTGAAAACTTTTTTAGTTGGGTTTGCATCGAATTTTGTGCATGATAATTAACTACACTTCTCGTATATCAGCGAACACTTAAATGATCCAAATACAGATCCAAATGCTCAATTTTTTTGTCATATACTTTGCTTCTTTTCCATTGCATTCAACGGAACTGATTTCGAGAGGCCTTTGAGCTTATGACGATACTAAAAAAAGTTTGTCTATGTTTTTTAAGCTCGAAAGTTGTCTGAACTTAACCACTTTAGTTCGCATAACTTGTCCAGCGCTAAAATTTAAAACAACTTCGCTTCCAATCCTTAAGTTTCAGTATTTTTCAATGCCTTTCATTGTTGAAAAAAATGTTAATCAAATTTTTTTTATATATGCAGGGAAAACCTTAGATTTCTGATCAGCTAGTGAAAGCTCGGAAAAAACAAAACGCCTGTTTAATGCTATTCTTTGTTTTTCTTGTCTGTTTTTCTCTGAAATTTGTATTTTTTTTCAAAAAAAAATTATTTTTTTTTTGCAAATTTTTCTTCGAGTTGGTTTATTTTTGTCACTTTCTTTTTAATAGCTTACAATGCTACCCTTTCGTTGTGTGGCATAGGATGCTAAGCTGCGCTCGCATCCCTACTGTGTTTTAAATTTTATTTGCAGGCATTATTCGATAATTAACATTGTTTAATTGTCGTAATAATTAGATTGCGTTTCTGAGTTATCTGAAGAATTTTTGATGTTTGTAGTTGCGTTACTTAATGTTTTGTTTGTTTTAAGGTTTCAATTGCTTTCATAGTCTCCGTTGCTTGCTCACTTCCAGCTAATTAGTGAGGGAAATTATTTCGTCTTCGGACAAAAAAATTCTTTTCCTCCCTGTTGGCTACGTCCTTATGCGAGTAGCTCGAGACCACTTTTTTGGCTTTCAGCAAGGTTTGTAGGCAGTTTTCGATTTTAAATTTCGCCTAAAAACTTCTAGTCATACAAATTTTATATATGGGAAATTTCTGTTTTCTCTACTTTTTCCGTATAAGAGAAAATGTTTGCCATAGAGATTTTTTTTCAACTTTCTCTACGTATGGAATTGTAGGACAAGAAATTTCTCATATATGGAAAATTTATGATAAGACGTTTTCTTGTCAACCCGGGTGCATGGTTTGCCTTATTTTGCACCATAAAACGTATGCACAAAATCCAACTGCAAGTTTTTATTAGTGAGAAGAGTTACTCATTTCAATTAACGATTTAAAATAAACAGTGTTCATACATCGTTCAAATTTGATCTAGGAGCAACTTTATATCTAAACAGAAACTCTTATTTTTTTCGATTGCGTGTAATATTTTTTTTAAAATCATAAATGTAAAATATCAGAAGTGAAATGTTTAGTAACATATTTGGGTTAATTATAAAGTTCTGACTGTTTGAACTCATTGCTTACATGGCCAATTGCTTTTACTGGCCTATGATATTCCGTTCTTATTCTCGGAGTTTTTTTATGATTATTTAATTTCAGAAAAATTGAGTGTGAAAAGTTTTGGCTGCAATCTCAGAACTCATTTGAATTAGAAGTGCTCAGGCTTCTTCTTTTTAGGTCGACCAAATTGATTTTCCGAGCTCTTCTAAAGCACTAAAAGGTCCCTGTTTTTGCCAAATTTTCTGCACCGCAGCAAATTTTTGAAAAAACAGGTCAAAAAAGCCGTTTTTAGGCCCTTTTTTGAAAAATTTTGTCAAAAAATCGTGTTTTTTTTGGCGCGCGCTCCCCCTCAAAGTTAGTATATGTTGGCGCCAAAGGCGCCTTTAGAAAAATTTTAGGGTCGGTCGGCAAAAAATGGATTTCTTAAAAAGTACCGAAGGGGGGGCCCTTTGGGTCGTCAGGGGGTCGAATCCCTGAGGGGGAGGGAGAGCGTCCGCCCCCCCCCCCCTAAATCCGCCCCTGGAAGTGCTTAAGTTGAAATGTTCTCGTTGTAAAAAATATCACCCTTCTAATATTTTTTGTAAGAAAGTGTTAGCTTGTTGTAGATATTTGTCTAAGATTGCAACTTGTAGTCAACCTGAGTTATGATCAAACAGGAACAGTTGTCGTTGTCTTGATTACAGTTGTCGATGATGTTGCATGGATTTCAGTTTTTGAATACCATAAATCATCTTATTTCAAATTCTGACAGACATCGTTAGAAAGTCGGTTGAATAATTATTTTTTAATGAGTACATCTTAAACAAACAATTCATGAAAACTTCTTGGCTCATGTGAATGTCTGCACAAAAAAAAATCATGTTAAAAACCAACCGTCGAAAAATATGCAATGTGAAAACAGGCTGACATTTTTTTTCTGCCAGTTTGATTTCACAACAACAAGAGAAAAAATTTATTCTGATGAAATCGAAAAATTTGTGTCTCAGAAATTCGAACACTTGTTCCTTCTAGACTTTTTGAAAAAGGTACATGAAGTCTAATTTTCATCTCGGGCAAGAAAGATTCTTTTTCAAAAGGCAAGAAAAAGAAGAACTTTTCTCCATTATGTAGCCCTGTTCTGTCAAAAAAGGTTGCTTGCGAGAGACCTAATGAAAAATAACTCAAACTTGTTTAGAATTATTACTTTAGTTCAATTTCAAAATGAACAGAAATGATTTAATCCACCTACAAATTAAACAAAATTTCATTTCAAACAGAATTAATATCCATCTTTTAATTTCACAGATCTCAATGATTATTGGTTGTCGAGTATTCTTTTCATAAGAAAATTTTATCAGCTTTTTTTGTAAAAAGACGTTTTGAGGCGCACTGATACTTTTAGAGAAACAAAAATTGTAGGAAATTGACGTTTTACAGTCTTTCTTGGAATTTTTTCGACAAAAAATTTGCTAGTTTTTGTTGATTATTTAGGCAACGAAGGCTTTGGGTGATCAAATGCGTCAAATTCCTGGCGGGGGATTCCTGGTTTTGGGTTGATAGGAGCGTCGATTTCCTGGTACCGAGTATCTCTTCTTAGGAATTCATCAGCACACTCCTTCAGTCATCAAATATTTTGTAAATTTTCGCAAAACTCTATATCTGATTTCATTTTTCATCCGGAAAAATGAAATCAGATATAGAGTTTTGCGAAAATTTACAAAATATTTGATGACTGAAAGAGTGTGCTGATGAATTCCTAAGAAGAGATACTCGGTACCAGGAAATCGACGCTCCTATGTATACATAAATACAATTATTATGATTATTTTAATGACTTAACACAACATAATTGTGAAGTAGTTTCCCCCTCAGGACAATTTATGAGTTTAAGTTGTTGAATTCCGGCAAGCGGAAGCGACGGTTCATGATGGTGCAGTCGCAGCTGATAGTCCATGTGCAAAATGATTCCGTTTGATATCTTTTCTTGAAGTAGCTCCAGTAAAAAGCTAAGAGTCTGTTTTTGAGTCCTTGTCTGTCGAAGAAGTGTCAGGATAATCACGAGTCTTGCTGTTCGAAAAAACAAGTTCTGCTCGCATACCAATGTCTTCGGTCGTTTCACCACAATCTTCTGTTTAGTCCTTTTTCCGATATTGTGTTGGTGATCTGCTGGTAGAATGATATGATATGACCAAGGAATGTCGCAATTTCTTGATATGATTTTCCAGAGTGTGAGCAAATCAGAAACTTCAAGGAAAAGCCAGAGTGGCATCAACTTCAGAGC
>NC_087071.1:28830905-28932270 GCF_963678635.1 Symsagittifera roscoffensis | reverse complement strand
GGTTCAACTCAAAATCTCTTGATTACAGTAGATCGCAGATCAAAGCCTAGACCCAGCTGAAATTTGGCTAATTAGAGGCTTTTTCAGTTTTTCTTATTGGACAATCTGGAACTGCTTTGTGTCGTATCTAGCTTCGCCCCTGTGTTATTGTTTATTTTCGACAAGATATTGAGTCTATTAGCATACCAACGTAATGTAGCCAATGCATAGATAATAACAAATGTGAAAAAAAGCTTTTGTTTGAAAATGAGCATCCGAAACTGGGATAGTTAACTCACGTTTTATCAAAAAAACATTACGTTTTTTCTTAATCACTTTTTGTTATCAGCCGGGTTGACCAAATATGCTGGTCATACAACATCCATATATGGAAAAATGCTTATTATACAATTTTGCACAAATCTTTACGTACAGACAAATGTAAGAAAACACTACTATAAGCATTTTTTAAAAAATGAAAAATACAAGACAAGCATTTATCCATAAATCAAAAAGTTAATTTCTGCCGAGTTTTGCTTATTTTTTTTTCGAAAACACAAAAACCATGGATTTTTAATATAGGAAAGCCACTTGGTTGAACAGAAGAAATCTCACAGATCTCGGCACTTGAGTAAAAATTGTAATATATTTTTCTACAGTTCACTCAGAACTATGAACAAAGCCTCAAACTTTTGTATACGGCTGAACAATTTTAGCCGAAAACTTCAATAGTTGAAAATCATGGCCTGATTTTTTGACCTATTGAAATGTATCTGTATCTGATAATATAAAAAAATATTAGTTTCAAAGTTGATTTGCAAAAAACTTTCAGGAAGTTTTGTTTCAGTGGTATGAAAAGTTCAGTCTGGACTACGTTATAGACAAAACATTTTTTGCATACATTCAGTAGCGGATTTAGGGGAGGCGGGGGACGCTCTTTCCCTCAGGGAATTGACCCCCTGCCGACCCAAAGGGTCCCCCTTTGTACTGGTTTTGAGAAATCCATTTTTGGTGACGGACCATCATTACGAGGCCAAACTGTGCACTGTATAGGAGCACAATTTTGTTTCTGTATGCTCCTGAATTCCAGAGACAAGTCTTAAAATATGTTCCAAAATGTAAGTGGATTCCACAAACAAAATTTCAGTGAATTCCGCATACATATACCTGTAACGTAACTTTTGACGGCACATTTGTTTTGTTGCGGATTCCGCAACAAGCAAATATAGCTAGTTGTTCTGGATTCCGCAACTGTAAGTGGATTCCGCAAAATGTAAGTGGAATCCGAAAATGTAAGTAGAAACCGCCAATATTGTATGCAGAATCCGCAAAGGTAAGCGGATTCCGCAAGTTGTAAGTGAATTCCGCATTTTTGTTTATTACTAAACTTGCATCTGAACAATTAAAAGCTAGAGGTGAAATATTTGATTTATTATCTATAGGAACGCGCAATTTTATCGCAAAACGATTTATCCATTTGCCAGCGGAATCCACAAACCAATCTTGAAACATTGATTAACAATGCGGATATCAAATTTTTCGTTTTGGTTTGGATTGGGTTTGAAATGGCTGTTCAGGGTTTTAAATGGCAGTTCATGTTTGAAATGGGGGCAGTTAATTCACTCATCAGTAATTGAAATGAGATGGTTCAGTTATGCATAAGAAATCATCATCAGTATTTGAGATGAAATGGTTCAGTTTGAAATGGCAGCTATGTCGCTCATCAGTATTTGAGATGAAATTGTTCAGAAATTATCATCGCACTCATCAGTATTTGAGATGAGATGTTTCAGTTGGTTCAGAAATTATCATCGCAATCGTCAGGACGGCTTGATTGTATTTTTTTGAAAGCTGAACTAAAATGTGCTCTGAAAACTGGAATAAAAATCCTCGTTTAATTAAAACTAAAAAAACTTACAAGCGGTATCTAAAAAACACAATAAGAAAAGTAAAATATTGTTTTTAAATTTTGTTGAGCAAACTGGATCAATTTTTCTGCTCTTTCTGAATCCTTTTTCCTCGAACTTTCCACTTTCGACAAAGCGTCTTTGTTGTCTTGATGGCACACTATGGTATTGGTAGTCTGGTGTGTTTGTTGAAACTTTCTCCAGATAAAGTTTGCGTTTACCTCTCTTATTGAATTTATTTTTCTCTTTCCACAACTTTGTACTCGAATCGTTTGACGCCATTAGATTCTGATGTTTGATCGTATTTAAAATAAAAGCTTTCACAGAGTCAAATGGAGTATCTTTATCCGGACAAACGAAGGATGTAATACTTTCGAACTGCAGACTCGAAAGGAAACCAATTATTTCCTCAGCTGAAGAGGGCAAAGAATAACAGCAGCGAATGGTTCTCTCAGCCAGCGTTTTAACCAAACCAATATCCCAGGCATTATCTCGTTTTTAGTGAAGAACATTGCGGTTGAAATGATTGTAAGCACTTCTGGACTTGGGGTGCCCAGCTTGCAAGGCAGTTTTAAGTTCGAAGACGCAAACGACGGCTTGCAGAAATGGATTTTGGTTCTTTCGCCATCTAAGGTGAGCCAATTTTGTTTTGACGGAACAAACTTGTACAGTTAATACCGACATAATGAAATGTGAACTTAAGTGTTGAATCTAAGTGCAAGCTCTTTCATCAAAAACTCATAACCGTAGCGAGTTTTGTTACGAAAATGGACCACATCATTTTGAAATGAACAGAGCCATGCGGACACGGCTTGAAAGATGAAGATGGCTGAAAGACAACTCTCCCTACAAGGTCGGAAATTGGAATCTGTTTTGCAAAACATTGTGTTGATGTAAATATAATCAAAATTATGAACAACAGCTCCTTGTAAATTGTCGAAAAGATGAATGGTTCGCTTCGTATGACCAACTTGCCATCTGAAATTGGCGGTAAAAAGGACAGATTTTTCTTTGAAAACTAGTAAGAACATTACTGTACCTGGACAGTGACCTGCAGGACTAACAGTGACAGTTAGGGTATGAGTCTCGTCCCCTTCCAATGAAACATTCAATGTTGTCTCATTATCTAAATTCAGAGATATTATATATGGATTTAAATGAACATAAAGCGGAAATACACTCAACAAAACAACCGAAACTTTTTGACAAAATTTTTTCAAGTCAGAGTGCTTTAACCTTTCGAAGAGCTCAGGCTCATTAAGGCCCATCATGTGATCTGTATGAGAATGCGAAAGAAAATAAACTGTAGATTTCAGGTTCTCACCATTGAAGCGATCTATTGAAACCACAGGAAACTCTGATATTGGACCGGAACTTTTTGACATAATTATAGAAGGGAAAAAGAGCTTTGAACAGCGAAATAAAAAAATTTCTATATTTTTTAAGAAAGGAGAAGATCACCACATTTCCAAGCCCGTTTTGAGTGGTGTAAGCATGTATTCATGGTTAATTTAAAGAGCCAAAACTTTTTATTGGGTGCATAGTTAGGATTACACGAAGGGATCTGAAAAACAACAACAATTAGCTTGAGTAGGGCCAATTTTCCCGAGTCAAAAAAAATTACTTGGGAATTTTCATTCCATAATTATCCTTAAAAGTTTATCTAGTTAAGTTACTTTGTAGCATCAAAAAAACAAGCAGTAAAGTTCATCAGATGAGGCAATAGAGATAACTATGAGGCAATAAAAAAGATAACTGAATCTACAGTTTTAGAAGAGAGAAAAAAAAGAGAGAGATTGTTAACTAATAACAATAAGGGCACCAGTGACGGCTTTTAATTTGACACGGCAATTTGCAGTTTGAGTCAGCACTACGGCAATTTGCACTAAGAAAAATTTTCTAATAAGAAATCTAAAGTAATTTGGCAAAAAAATTTTAAAAACATTTCTGAAGTCATGAATTTGGTAAAATTAGTTTGAGATTCTGAAACTTAGATGGCCGATGACTGGCTTTGTGAGCGCACATCCAGCGGCTAACCTTGTTTTGCTTTTGCGAATTGAACTCTATGCGGAATTCTGTTTTGAGCCGGGCAATTACTTAACGGAAAACGGTTGAACTTTGATTGAGCCGGACTTTTGCATACTAAGGCGCTTGTTTGCTATAAAAAAAAACAGTTTTCTGATAAACTGGTCATAAATCGTTTTAGTATTATGTATTGATCTTTGAGATTTTGAAATTTACTGATAATGGAGCGTAGACATACTATCTCATTTACCAGTCTCTCTGAAAACGGGCAATTTGACGTAGGGCATTCGCATGTGGCAATTTGCATTGGACGGTTGTTTGCGCTAAAAAAAAACAGTTTTCTGACAAACGAGTCAAAATTGTTTTAGTAAAATAATTGAGATTTGAGCTTTTGAAGTTTACTGATTATCTGACTGTCTGTATGATACTCAAGGTCACATGTGGATGATACTGACTTTGACGACAAAAATACTGACCGTAACTGTTGATTTTATTTTCTAATAAAAATCTAGTCATAAAATATTTTAGTAAAGTGTTTTGAGATTTGAGGTTTTGAGACCTACCGATAAGGTAAGGTTGGCACTATTTAAAGGGATTGGATGTTTGGCGATTGTTTGTACTGACTGAGACTGAGACGCACGAGAGACGTACTACGTGGCATTTGAACTAAAAAACAGTTTTCTAATAAAAACCTGGTCATAAAATATTTTAGTAATTTATTTTGAGATTTGAGATTTTGAAACGTGCTGATAATCTGATGGGGGTGGGCGATATGACTCTGTGCTAGTATATGACTCTGGTCCGGCCTGGTATGTTTGCAGTCGCGGCGACTGACGGCGCTGCTCGTCCGCGACAGCGCCCCCGCCCGCTTGCCCAATTATAGGGCATGTCGTCATCACTGGATGAATCGTCTTCGATTCGCCAATCCCAGACCACAGCGTGCCCGCGACCGCGACCCCGCACGTAGGGGAATGCAAGAGCGTCCAAGGCAGTGCTCTCCTCCTCGTCACTGCCCGAGAGCAGATCAAAGTCGGAGACACTCCTCAGTTGCTCCGGTTCCGACTCCGAATCGGAGTCACGGTAGGGTACCACTGTCTCGACTTCGATCTGGTCTCCTCCCTCCTCATCGTTTTCCTCATCATTTGGTTCCTCGTCTGTGTCAATGGAATTGAGCGAAGGTGAAACATGGTCGATATGGATGAAGGTTTGGATGTTATTTTGGGGTTCACATTGGGAAGGTTCAAGTTAGTGGTCAAAGCTGGAAAGAAGAGGTTGTTCACATGGCACCAGGCTAAGTTAGTTTAACAAAAAACAAAGTCAAAAGCAATAATTACATGTGCTTCAACGAGTGGAAAGGCGGCAAGTCCCGCCGACAGAAGCGGCACTTTAGTTCAGGCTCATCATGTTTTTTGATCCAGCAGCTCAAACATAACTTGTGTGCCACATCGCCCTCACGTATTTTATACAGTTCCCGTCCATCGTCGCAGCATATACGGCACATTTCAGCGTCTTCAATAGTAGCATCAATCATGTTTTCTGAAATTTAGTAATTCAGTTAGTTACTCAGACTGTTTTCTATAGAATAGAATCATATTTCAAATTATATGGAGAAAAAAACTCTTTTTAAAATGTCCAAAAAAAAATCTAGACATTTTGTACATTTTCGTTGAAAAAACTGTACAGATTATTTAATATTCGAATGTGGTATTAGAAAATCTCATGACATTTTGACTGATTTTTGGGCACGCAATGCCCCCACTGGCAATTCTCCGCATGACTCACGATGGTGTTGGAAGAGACCGTCCATCTTTTCTTTATTCGCCAGCCTTTCCTTAGTTGTTGGCAAAAAATGGAAAATTATCAAAAAATTAGCATGAGAAGTTAAACTGAGTTTTTGGTATGAAATAAGCTTTTCAGTATACGGGATGACGAAACTCAATTTTTGGGATCAATTGAGTATTTAAGTATATGCGATTAAACTGGTTACAGTTTTTGGGATACGGAAATGAGTATTTCAGTATTTGGGATGAAATTCGGCCAGAAGTACTTACGTAATTTATTCTAGCAAGGTGGTTATCTAAGGCTTTGTCGTGCGCTTTCAGAATCCTGCAGACCTCCTCTAGATCTTCTAATTCTTGCGTTGGGATCGTGTCCTTGGTGCTATAAAAATATCTTTCTCTGTTATCATTTATTTCGACAAAAAGGTATCAGTTTAATCTTTGATTTTAGCCACAGATGCACCATATGCGCATTCAGAGCCAACATCGGACAAGCAGGGTAGCAGCTGCTGAAGGGCTCTTCGTCTTTCCGCTCATGTCAAAAAGCTCTGGCAGCCGTGAGCAGGTGACCAGGATAAATGAAATTGACACCCAGAGCCACTGTTTTGCAGCCTAATAGAAAAACGAACTAAATGGAACTAGATTTATATATTCCGTTGAAAAAATTATGCACCAAACTTTGTTTAACCTTTCACTAAAAAGTACATCACAGTTGTACCAGAGAAATCCTGGTGAAATGGTGTTATTGCACCAGCCTGCGATGACAGCAGATAGCTTGACTCCTTCGTCGGTACTCCAGTCTTCTCCAGTTTCCTTTTATGTATGTGTCCCAACGACTTATCCCTGACTGCTTTTGGGACAGAGAGTTTCGTGGCGGCCGACAAGGAAGCATCATCATCAATAATTTTCCAGAACATTGGCGGCATTGATCGGAACAAAATTTGAACATCAGCTGGCTTAATTGATTGTATATGTCTATAGGATTGAACATAAATGTGAGGTTAAACTTGTTTGAAAACTGGAGTCTTATTAGGAGTTTAATTACTTTACAAACTGATTACCTTTTCCTTTAAAATGTACCGTCTAGCTCTCAGTTCCTCGGGATATTCCTTCAAAATTTCGCCAATGAAATTGTCCCCATACATTCGGCTGTCAAACTGGCAACTACCCGCTAGTTGGCTTTTGAAACCTTTGATGGATTTAGCCGATAGAACTAACAAAGCTCCTTGTTGGCCAATAAACAAGTCTGACTGGATCCAGTTGACAAGATCAACCGCAAGCACGCACTGTATTAGACTTGAGGTAGGAATGATCTAAAAAAAAACACCCAAAAAAGATGATCGAAATTTAATTATAACGACTTCCAGCTAGTCTCAGGTTCAGATGCTTACTTGCGAAAGTCTCTCTCTGAGTTTGCCATGTTCAATTTGACGTGCAACCCGTGCAATATCAGCCTATAAAGGCATATCCACCCTAATATGCCCTTACGAGTTTTGTACCTAGTTAACTGCCCCTCCCCCTAAATTTCCCCCACGAATTTTGTACCTTGTTTACCCCACCAGTTTAAAATCCCAAATACTGATTATAGTTTGTTGCAGTTCTGCTAAATTCCAAATACTGACAAGATCCCAATGACTGACAAAAAGTTCTGCAATTGCAGAACTTTTTGTCAGTAATTCGAATTTCGTAAGTATTTGAGTATTTGAGAGTATTCGTTTGAGTCTTCGTCAGAATTTTTCAGTATTTGAGATTTTGTCAGTAATTGGGATTTTGTCAGTATTTGGGATTTTTTCAGCATTTGGGATTTTGTCAGTAATTGGGGTACTGTCAGTATTTGCGATTTTGTCAGTATTTGGGATTTTGTCAGTATTTGGATTTTGTCGGTATTTGGCATTTTGTCAATAATTGGGATTTTGTCAGTATTTGTCATTTTGTCAATAATTGGGATTTTGTCAGTATTTGGGATTTTGTCCGTTTTGGGATTTTGCAACTGCAAAAAACTCGTCAGTGTATTTTGAGATTTTCTCATTGTGTTAAAAGTTTTGCTGTTAATTGAAACGAAATTGGAACGAGCTGATCAGTATTTGGAATGAGAAAAAGAGTGAAGGGCGCCATTAACTCCTGTCAGTTTTGAGATTTTGCAAAGTGAACAGAAATTTTTCGTATTTGGGGTGGGATTTTCCAGAACATTGGCAGTTTTCCCCAAGAGCTTTTTGTTTCCGTATCCGCACCAGAGGAGGTCGTTCATTTGTTCTCAGATCTGCTTGAACCAGACTATGAAGTGGCGAAATGGAGCCTGGTAGAGGAAAAGGCGAAACGACGTCTGGTACGAGAGGATCTGGCCTCAGGCACGGTCCATTCGGTACCTCGGGAACGGTACCATCCTAGTTGGCGCAGCTGGCGCACCGATGGGCAACTTGGCGCACCGATGGGTGACTCCGAGGTATGTTCATCGCTAGTACTTCTGGAGCGTTCGTCACTTCTGGAGCGGTAACTGTAGTACCAACAGTACCTGGAGCAGTGCCCTTGGAGCAGTGCTCTTGTTCATTGATAGTAGTTGTCACTTCTGGAGCGGTAACTGTAGTACCAACAGTACCTGGAGCAGTGCCATTGGAGCAGTTCCCTTATTCATTGATAGTACTTGTCACTTCTGGAACATTAAATGTAGTACCAACAGTACCTGGAGCAGTGCGCTTGGAGATTTCACCGTCATTCACTGAAATATAGGGCTAAAACAGTTATGTTGATTTAATTGCAGACTATTATAATAAAGACAAACAGTGTTTTGTTACATAGAATTTGAATGGTCAAACGGGTTCCTCATCCTCCTGCTTCATTGTGCACCAAAATGTCGCCAAATGTTCCTGCTTGCACCCGCTCGTCGCATTTAGTTCATTTAGTTCCTACTTGCACCAGTTAGTCGTCACAGCATGCCCAATTCTGCACGGGTCAGTTTGTTCCAGGAGGTCCCCCTGCTCGTCGTCTTAGTCTTGGTCGTCTTTCTGCTAGTTCCCAACGCTTTTCTTACGGTAGTCCGTCTCGTCGTCTGCCTCTTTGTTATTGTCGTGATGCAGTCTAGTGGCGTAGATGTGGACTGAAGTATTTGAGTTAGTGCCAAAACAGTTTGAATAAGTAGTGATTAAACATATCATTTTTTGTATCTCATTTCAAAAGCACACATCTTCACTCACTCTGATCAACGCCGATTTCATCCTCGCAGATCAAATTTGCCCTCCTCTGCTTTGCTCTGAATGGTAATTGGCACCCCTCATAAATGTCCGGCTCAAAATTATAACTTTTCCTTGTGGGAGAGAGCAGCTTTCGTTTGAGCCCAGATCTTCGATTGGCTCTTATTCTCTCCCAGCACCCAGGCGACAACACATGCCCTGCAGTTCTGTAGCAGTCGCTTAAGCCCTCCGTGCCACAGAACAGGCAAGTCAGTTTCTGCAGTTTTGCATCCCTCTTCTGGCATCGCTTATCAGCAAAATGGCGGACCATGTTGCTTCTTTGCGAAAATTGTAGGTCGCACTCTGGAAACGAAAAGGAGAAAATCAAGAAAGGATTAAAAATTAGACCGCAAAATATTTCACAGTGTCGAATTTGTTGCAAAAAATGGTATGCGTACTATAATTAGGCTGCAACATCGTTAGCCCTCATTACAAAAGCAAAGCCCTCCATACAATATAAAATTGATTCATATGTGAGGTGGGGTAAAAAGAAAAAGATCCAATAATTTAGTGGAATCCGCAAATTGTTAAGCACTACCTATATCTTTTTTTAGAAACGATTATCAAATATTTTAGAACCTTTGCCACATCAAATTTGTGATACCCGTTAGGATGTGAAACCGGTACCTCAATTGTGAAATGCGAGCCTTAAATTTTGTTACAATAAACATTTTTTTTTAAAAAAAAAACGTTATTTAGGCCACAATAACTGTGATGCACGTTTACTTCGTTGTTTTAAAAACATCCTGCAGAGGTCCGGATTTGAACCATTAACCTCCTGCTTGGGAGCCATAATTTTTACCTCCAGGCCATCAGACCCGTTAGTATTCTTAGATAAACTGAAAGCTAAGCACAGTCGTCCTTTGAAAATAATCATTTATAAGAGATGCTAAACATTTTTATTACCCTTGAAATCATTTATTGCCCATTCTATGAGAAATGAAACTACTCTTTAAGGATAATGAAGAAAAACGTTAAGGATAATGTAAACTTGTTTTTGGACTCGAAGCCAGTCATATATCGGATTGATCGTTAATGTATAAAGGAAATCAAATCAAAAATAAAACCGAATCAGATCTGAAAATTATTTGAAGATAAATTGTTGGATCAACCGCGGTTTTTCAATACTGAAAAATCAGTTTGATGGCATATTCGTTACAAGGTGCCATAAAAGGGAGAAAATAACAGAATCCAAAACCGCCTTTTCGGATCTTGTTATTTTCTCCCATCTGCGGTACCTTTGTAACGACCCGGGCTGCCCACCATAAGGTGCAACCCGTGCAATATCAGCCTATAAAGGCATATCCACCCTAATATGCCCTTACGAGTTTTGTACCTAGTTAACTGCCCCTCCCCCTAAATTTCCCCCACGAATTTTGTACCTTGTTTACCCCACCAGTTTAAAATCCCAAATACTGATTATAGCTCGTTGCAGTTCTGCAAAATCCCAAACACTGATTATAGTTTGTTGCAGTTCTGCTAAATTCCAAGTACTGACAAGATCCCAATGACTGACAAAAAGTTCTGCAATTGCAGAACTTTTTGTCAGTAATTCGAATTTCGTAAGTATTTGAGTATTTGAGAGTATTCGTTTGAGTCTTCGTCAGAATTTTTCAGTATTTGAGATTTTGTCAGTAATTGGGATTTTGTCAGTATTTGGGATTTTTTCAGCATTTGGGATTTTGTCAGTAATTGGGGTTTTGTCAGTATTTGCGATTTTGTCAGTATTTGGGATTTTGTCAGTATTTGGATTTTGTCGGTATTTGGCATTTTGTCAATAATTGGGATTTTGTCAGTATTTGGGATTTTGTCAGTATTTGCAATTTTGTCAGTATTTGGGATTTTGTCCGTTTTGGGATTTTGCAACTGCAAAAAACTCGTCAGTGTATTTTGAGATTTTCTCATTGTGTTAAAAGTTGTGCTGTTAATTGAAACGAAATTGGAACGAGCTGATCAGTATTTGGAATGAGAAAAAGAGTGAAGGGCGCCATTAACTCCTGTCAGTTTTGAGATTTTGCAAAGTGAACGGAAATTTTTCGTATTTGGGGTGGGTTAAAAAAATAAACGGCGCAAGTACAAATACAAATCAGATTCCAGAAACGATGATATAATTAGTGACTTGTTTACTGGAAAAAATGTTTTAGAAGGTCAAACATATTTACCCCTACAACTTTTTTCAAGAAAGTAAAATGTTGGGCCATATAACAGGAAAAAAAGGTATAAACTAGGGTATAATTACAAAGACTAGTTAAACTGGAGAGTTCAAGAGTTGTTGATCTCTTCCTATTACCATAATCATTTGAGTAGCGTTTGATAACCACGAATTATGAAATCTAAACACCTAAAAACCCATTTAATCAAACACAAGAAACACTAATTTGTGACTCTTTTAATTGACGGCTTAAAAAGTATCGAAACAACTATGACTCTAGTTAGCTATGAAGTCTATCCGCTGGCTATGAAGCTGAAGCCAAGTTTGGCCAAGTCGGTTGGGCCAAGTTAAAAATCACAGGAATAAAGGGTATAACCTAGAATTACATGGTATAATTAAGCTGGGTAGTTCAAGAATTATTGATCTCCTCCTTTTACCAGAACCAATTGAAGAGCGTATGATAACCACTGATTATGAAATCTAAAAACCTAAAAATCCAATTAATCAAACTCAAGAAACATTTAGTGACTATTTTACTCGACGGCTTACAAAGTATCGAAACAACTAGGACGCTTGGCCGAGCCGGTTAG
The DNA here is from genome assembly GCF_963678635.1 of Symsagittifera roscoffensis. Classification (NCBI taxonomy): domain Eukaryota; kingdom Metazoa; phylum Xenacoelomorpha; order Acoela; family Convolutidae; genus Symsagittifera; species Symsagittifera roscoffensis. Next base: position 28,920,612 of record NC_087071.1, on the reverse strand, counting down.
GCCAAGTTAAAAATCACACCAGAATCCACAATTAGTTTTCCAATTAAGCAAATTAGTATTTCCACGGATATGGATAATTAAGTAACACCCTCTATTCATTCATCACTGCACCTCTTTCAAATTCGGTTTGAAAGTCTTCTAAATTCATTCATTACTGCACCTTTTTCGAATTCAGTTTCCGACAAACAATTCCGACCAACAAAACTGATACGATTATCGACAAAAACCGATACGAATCGACAGTCAAATCACCGAGAAACGAATCGGGACGCACAAACCAACGCGTACGAAACGACATTCAAATGAACGACTCGCCCGATACGACAAACGACTCTTCGATAATTGAGAAAAGTATGATTCAACAATTGTGGAATCGCTGTTCGATAGCATCAGGCAATGCTCGAAAATTTGTAGACGCCATAATTCTTGACAAAATAACAGGAAAAGAATTGGCAAACAAATATCGAACAGTGAAAAGACTAGTTTCAGAAATGGTCGATGGAACTACATTGGAAGTTGACAATCTTAAACGAACATTAGCAATACCAAGGCAACGCAGTCATTCGATTGCAGAGGCAGAAGGAATCATGCAGATGTTAATTCTACGGGGCTTCAAGGTTATACCGCGGAACGAAAAACGGAGAAACCTCGTCAAGTTTCTTTTTTCAGAAACAATGCTACCCGAATACTCACCTTTTAGTGTTATAAACCATCAGAACAGATCGACAACGCCCTTAGAAAAGTTAGGAAATTCATCAAGAACCCCGACATGAACAGAATCAGCAATCTCACAACCATTAGCTCTTCCATCACCCTCAGAACCATCAAGAAGTTCAGCGACCGCATCCTTAATCAGGCACCGTCATATTCAATTTTCGAAGCTTGTGATTCCTCGCAAGACTACTCGGAAGAGAGTACTGGAGAAACTACAAGAATGGCGCACTCCAAAAGGGTCTGAAAGATTTTGGCTCCAAGTTCTGTTTTATGTTCGGTGTCATAGAATTAGCCTCCAAGGACTAATGGAAGTAGCTGAAAAAGACTCCCAGAGAATAAAACGCGGTTAAGGTGGTCGCAAAAAGTGTAGACTTACTTTTTTGACCCGTTTTATGATTACTCTCTTATTTAAGAAACGGGGATCTTCGAAAGATTTCAAGTATGATTTGGCTAAGGCAACAAAAACCGGAAACGTTGACAATATTATCAACACTATTCGATCTCAGCTTGAAATTACAGGCTTCAAAACATTCGTTCCTTCTCCTAGACACGTTGGTTGAGCAACCACCGAAATAGTGGTTCACTTAACAAACTTCTGTAAGTCCGAGAAAAATTTTTCTGGATTTCGAATTGACCTGGTTTCTTGCGTCAAAGCAGTTGCGTTTCTTTCACTGAAAACCACGGGGCTTCTAGGGCTACGCGTGGATATCTGGGAAGACAGCTGTGAGATTGGTGGTGGGGAGGTTACCAGACTCGCGTTCAGGCTCCTCGATGTCGACATCAGTGTGCAGTCGACTAGCAGCGTTTTCTGTTTCGAAGTTATGTCAATTTTGTTTTGGAAAAAATCTGTCATGATTATAAGTCTCGGCATTGCTTATATGTTATATATAGTCAGTATGGTTAACTTTATTTGTTCTTTAACTAAAATAGGTTCTAATATTTGTCCCATGGAGCAGAGCGCAAATTATTTCTGCGTACGGAAAAAGACAGTGCGGAAGTTAAGAGCAAATAGTTTATCATTGTAAATGGAATCCACAGCCAAGGCTTAAAACACTGAGAAATCAAATGTATGATTGTAAATACCCCTCTGATTATTTTTATTAGTAAATTCAGCGTACCGTGGAAAAGACAGCAAATACGCTATGGAGCAGAACGTTGGTCCCACCACAGTAGGCGACCAAGAATCGGGTTGGTTGTACAACCAAACAAATTCCCTAAGACAATTAGGAGCAAAGCTGACCTATAGTGGCAATTCACCATTTTTGTTGCAGCTGGTTATTGGTGTCTCTAATGAGCAGTCATCTGATACAGTCTCGTGGCTCCCACTGTATGTGTAAAATGACACTACAGATTTCCGCCCACTAACTTGCAAGTCAGAGACTGGTAAAAGAACTGAACTCAATCTGCCAATTCAAAAAAAGTCACTGGTCAGCATCGAAGACAATGGATGCGTTTGTCCAGATGCCATCCACATGATTACTTGATGTGTGGAAACAGATCTTCGTAAAATAGCACAAAAAACAACCGATGACATGCATCCTCACGAAAAGTTTGCCTTTCAACGCTTTGAGGAAAATTTGACCAGACGGGGGGCCAAAAAGCCCTTTTTTTTCACCACTTTTTTGATAGGAGGAACAGACAAAGCTGGCAAAATGGGTGCAGTCTCTCTTTCTGGACTCTCTGCGCTGACTGTCATCGCTGAGGCTACCACAAAAATTGAAGATCTCTTTGAAGGAGTATGAAAAATTGAAAATGTGTTCGCCACAACGAAAAAACATGTACGTACATTAAGTCTGTAAAAGTGCTACAAGCCATCTACCCGAGTCTCGTCTGAAAAGTTCCTGAAAACCCTCGTGTGCATCACCACTAAAGATGCCAGTGAACTTTTGAGAAAGAGCCTGAATGAATGCACAAAATTACTACGAGCAAGAGGTGATTTTAAAGCTATATAGTACAAGAAGTAGGCTGAAATTTACTATCAAGTTTCAGTGCTTATCTTTGGAGAACTAGGATTGACTCCCTACAAACTGAATTTGTTCCTAATGCCACAGCTTGTGGTGAGAAATTTTATACGAAGTCCCTGGGAACATTTGTGCGAAACTCTCGAAAAATCTAACTACCATGCGAACAAGGAATTTCAAAGTAGCACAATGCGAGGCGGAGGAAGATTGCATAACCATGACCCATTATTCCTCGAAATGTTTTTTTTATTCTGCAGTTTCATCAAATCTGGCAAGCGCACAAGCAGTTTTCTAAACAATGCGGAAGACGTCTTGGGAGGAAACAATCCTATCCCGTCGTATCTACAAATATGTCAAAAAAGTCTAAAATTTCCGAAAGTTGCCATGGGTGAAAGCGTCCATCTAGCCTGCTGCTTTCCGGTATGCGATTTAATATGTTGGGTACTTTCGGATGTACAGCGGCAGCAGTTGCGGGAAAGAAAGCAAAACCGAATCTAGCACCACAAGCTATGGTGGAAAATGGATCCTTGATTTAGGAGGTTATGTCCTAACCAAAGACAATGCTCAAACCATTCTTCGGGGACATTCCAAGATACCCAACTACTTTGTTTTGCTGAAAGATGACAAAGATTTGGTCAAAGGAACTATGACTGTAGAGGAACGGTTGCAAAACCAATAAGCTAAAATTGAGTCAACAACTGATTTGGAATCTAGTGATACTGGGCAAAAACCAAACGAAAGAGCTGGTGAAAAAAACTGTCACCTGCTTTTATCCAGTGCCGGAACTTTGCGGGTAGTGATTTCAAGTGTTTGAAGGTAGAATACTCAGTTGACTCTCTTTACTCTGATTCAGTTATTGTTCCGACATCTTACCAGCTACATCCGGGGAGTAATTTTTCAACTAGTTACGTCAATCACAGGCGACCACTTTTGATGGAGCAATGTCAAACTGGCGGTGAAAGTAAGGTTTCTGCAATCGTGGCTCTAAGGAAACATAGAGCTGAAAGAGCACCGCAGATTCTAAATACTGAACTCCAAGTACCCCCTCCGTGTAGCTGAGCAAATTCAGATCATATAGTACTCAGCTCACAGCAGCACAGCCAAACGAGATATCATTTTCGACGACTTCAGTGTTAAAACGACGTTCAAGTAACCCATGCTAGTGGTATGCCCTACAAATCCCGTCGGGGGCCTTTCTTGGGGTCCTTTCGTGGGGCTTAGGACAACAAGCCGACGTGACTTCAAGCCGAAGGGACTTCAGGCCGAAATTGAAACTTTACAAGCACCTAAAATTGCTATTTTTTCAATGGCATCCGTTAAAAATATCAGCCGGTTTTTGAGTTATTCGGCTTGAAGTCCCTTATTTTGCGTTTCGGCTTAAAGTCACATCGGCCTGATGTCCGGCACCCCTTTCGTGAACCTCAGTATCATACTTGTACCAATTTTGGGCGAAAATGAGTCTGGGTGGCTCCCAGATGATGCCCTCAATGCCGGTTACTTCTCACCTCTGGAAAAAGTGGGGGCCGAGTAGCTGTTTTATACGATATCACGTAAAACAAATTTGTATTAGAAGACGACAGTTTGTTTTTATTGATTCCACAAACTGTTAGCGGATTCCGCAGATTGTAAGTGAGATATCAAGCAAAAACAAGCTTGAACAATGGCTAGCTAGAACAACGAATGCGGAAATTACGAACAAATACTTAACCATTGTCTGTGAAATCCATGAACAAGTCTTAAATCATTACTCAACTAATTTCGAGGATATACCCTTTTAAAATTTAAAATTTGATGGAATGCGGCTATTTTGATTTTTTAATTTAACTTTTCCTATGTTTATCATAAATATTTTTTGACATATCCCATTAAATTTTTGTAGATGTGTCAAAAACAGTCATGCTTGCAGCTTAACGCAACCACTTAAAACTGTCTAACCAAATAATTCGAAATTGCGCAATCAATTATCAAAATGCCTGAGGATGAAAATGTTTAAACAATGTTGTTGATTTTGGTTTAACTCGGCAAAACGAAACTTTTTGTTTTGGCTTTTTTTGTGAGAACTGATTCCATTTTCATTATAGGATGGGTTAAGAGTGACAACTAAACGTAGTTTTAAATTTAAAAATATGCAATATTACAAATCAATTCGTGAAACCCTAGAATGCAAATTCGAAATGATTGGTAGCCGCCATAGATTCAAACTTGAGCTATTAAAATCAGGTTTAAGGTCAACTTTTTATAGGGATCAAACATCGAAAACAAAAAACATAGCCTATCCCGAAGTTCAAAATCAACTTGAACAGTAGATCCCTATGGAAGTTGACATTCAACCCTGTGGTAGATTCTGGTTGAGGTTATGGTTTTCACAATTGTAGTCATCGCAACAATTTTCACATTCCAGCTCTACAGATCTATTTTCATTTAACTAACAAGGTCCAAAAAAATTAGACTTTGCAAAATTTTACCGTTTTAAATAGAATAAAATTAAACCGACCGCCGGTCGCTGTAAATTCAATTGTAAATACTATTACTTATAACGGAAACGAGTAGTTCAAGCAATGTGATTCGTCAAGCTCGAATTGATAGCTCTTTAGCTTCATTTATTCTTAGAATTATTGCTGCTATTACTTCTTGTATACTGCTAGATAATTAGCTTTTTATTTACAAAAGCATTTTGTAATCGATTAAAGCCAAACAATTTTTCATAATACTGAACAATAGTTTGTTTCCATAAACATTGAGTACCACGGGAACTTCATCGGCGGAACTTTTTGACCCTTTAGTAATCATCGCAGATTGGTCTGCTAAACGAAAGGTCCCCTTCCCAGAGGAACACAATATTGCTTTGAAGTTTAAAGACGATCTACTTAACAATGACCACTTTAACGTATTGAAGTGCTAACTTATCTTTACTTTCTTCCTCAATTATACCAGAAAATATGATTTGTATGTTTTGTTAAGTATGATTTATTCTTTTAAGAGTCACATTCTTGTGCTTAAGAATTTTCGAGAGCTGATCAATGTTAAAAAGGAACAAAAGAACTTTGAACGAAACAAGTCCTGAGCAACTCCACGTTGTTTCCTTTTCATCTCTCTCAAGTTATTCTTTAAAATATGATTTGTTTGAATCAACTGGTAGGGGATGATTAAATACGACTAGGATCGAGATAATTGTTTCATCTTTAGAAGGCGGACAAATTAAAACACAGGGTATATAAAATGCAGACTTGCGCAAAATTTGTCCAAAATTACCCCTGAGGCTACTAAATTATTGAAAAAAGGTTATCAACCAAGTTTTTATCCTGAAAAAAAATGTGGTCTAAATTGATAACGCATACTACTGGCAGCAAAGAAAATCAACCAAAACTATCAACAATTTATTCTTTTACTCTCTTGTGCTTCGTTTTAGAACAATTTTAGCTGCGATCTGAGTGATATATTCACCCAATTAGCCAATTTTTGCGGCATTTTTGGCAATAAAAGATAGGTTGGCTTGATGAGGAGAAAAAACAGGCAAACTTTCATATTGGTTCCATATTCACCAGTAACCAGAAAGGCCATTGGTTTATCATCCACACAGTGTAGTGCTAAAACTTTGGGCATTATAACCTCAGGACTTTTTGGATGCCATCAATCATGGGATTCTGTGCGGGGGGAAAATGGGATTTGTTGCCAGCAAGAAACGAACGAGAGCTAGACACTCTGATCAAATCTCTCAAGTTCAACGAACACAGAGGTTTCCTCATGAACACAATCCGATGCCATATAAATGCATACCGTGGTACATATGTCGTCGAGGATAACTACCGAGAAGTATTTATACATAATATGGGCGAGTCCGCCCAGGATTTTTATGAATTGGAATGAACGACTTGAACTGTTTATACTGTTTGTTGTCATGACTGTTTTTTATGACTGTTTGTTGTTATTTGAGCTCTTTAAATGAACCGTAATTTCCCGTATTCTTTTTACTGTATGCAGTATGTGTTATGGTCTGAAAATAATGCCGGCCCGTCAAAGTTGCTCATAAAGAGTAAACTATCTATTTGGAGTATTTGCTCATAGAAACTAATTTATCTATTAAGAAAAACGAATTTGAGTAAATCCGTTTTAGATAAAAAAAATTAACAAAACTTGAACAAGTACAGCTAAAATAAGCGGTTAATTGCAAAAACAAAAATTTGTTTCCGAAAATTCTGCCTTATCAAACTATATTTAAATTAATTGATTGAAATGAAATGATTAATTTAATTGCAAGTTTACTTCATAAGTTTGTTCAATTTGTTCCTTTTGCAGGAATAGAGATTAATGGCAGGAGTTGGGATCGGAGTTTGGTTACAGGAACCAGGATCGAAATTGGGTTATAGGAATTGGGATCGAAGTTGGGTTACAGGAATTGAGATCGAAGTTGGTGACGAAGTTGGTGAGATCAAAGTTGAGATCGAATTGAGACTGGTAGACGTCATGTATTGTTGGTGAACCGTTGTTAGTGAACACCTGTAGTAAATAAAAGATATAAGTTAAAACGTTACCACATATAAACATACATGTAAATGGAATCCGCAAACAAAATGCGGATTCCACTTACAATTTGCGGATTTTACTTACAATTTGCGGATTCTCTTTTACATTTGCGGATTCCGCAACAGCTCAACTTAACGCTACAAATGTTTTATCATTTGTTTTTGGATTCAACAAACTGTTCTGGATTCCGCAAGATAAGTTGCGAATTACGCAAGTTCGCCTCTTTTGAAGCGATTTTGAGCGGTACAATGATTTAGGTATTTGTTTGTGGAATCCAAAACAGCATAGAAGATCAAAGAAAAGTAGCAATGTCGCGGGTTCCGCGACAAATCCGATTTTGGCCTGTTGCGGATTCCGCTTACAATGCAGAGAATGCACAGTTTGGCCTCGTAATGACAAAACGTTTCCGAAGGCGCCTCCGAAGGGGGGGGGGGGGTGTTGCGCGCGGCGAAAAACGAGTATTTTTGGTCGAATTTTTTCCAAAATTTCTATAAAACTTTTTTTGTTCTGTTTTTTGCCTTCGGCGCAGAAAATTTGGTCAAAATGGAGTCTTTATAGTGATTTGGGGGAGCTCAGAAAACCAATTTGGTCGATCTAAAAAAAATTCGCCCACCCTCCTTAAAAAATCCTAGATCCGCCCCTGCAGATATTAATTTTTTAAAATGCTCATTAGAGCGTAAAAGTGATATTGCAACTCGAAATAAAGAAAAAAAATTTCTTGAATTTAGTTTTTTTTATTTCGGAGTTTTTTGCAGCTTTTTAGAAAAATGCTTATTAGTCTTCCTTAAAGAAAATTATTTTATGAACGTTTTTTCCATATACACCGTGAGTGAAAATTTCCATACAGAAACAATTTCCAAATTCCATTTTTCCATATACTCCGTAACCTAAAAGATATCAAAAAACTAGTACTTCAGCTGTGAGAATGACATTTGACTTCATGGGATGGTTCATAAACTTTGGCTGATTTTTATTCCTGTTGATTTTTTTTGCTGCCAGTAGTATGCGTTATCAAATTGGACCACATTTTTTTCAGGATAACAACTTGGTTGATAACCTCTTTTCAATAATCTAGTTGCCTCAGGGGTAATTTTAGGCATATTTTGCGCAAGTCTACATTTTAAATACCCTGTACTTGAATTTGTCCGCCTTCTAATTATGAAACAATTATCTCGATCCTAGTCGTATTTAATGATCCCTTACCAGTTGATTCAAATAAATCAAGTTTAAAGGAATAACTTTAGAGAGATGAAAAGGAAACAACGTGGAGATGCTCAGGACTTGTCCTGTTCAAAGTTCTTTTGTTGCCTTTTAACATTGATCAGCTCTCGGAAATTCCTAAGTACAAGAATGTGACTCTTTTGTGCAGTTAACACTAATCTATTTGGTTAAGTTTCCGAAAAAATTATGATCTGGATACAAACAGCGAAAACTGGATGACAAAGAATAACTTGTAATGAATCAAGACAAACAAAAAACTATCAGCTCATTTAATGAAATCACATTGTTGCATTAAACATCTGAGCCCAAAACAAAAATTAATCTAGGTACATACCTATTCTAACTGATGGGACTTTACATTTCCCTAAACTTATCCACAATGTAAGAAAAAGCCTTTCATATACCATAATTCATATCATTTCTTTTCCAACATACGTTGTTCATCACGCTACTGATAGGTCCATACAACCCGTACCGAACAAAAATCTTTGTTTCTGAATTGGAATACATCAAATCTAATCTATTTTCTGGTCAGTAATTCCTTGTGAAATGTTTAAATAAAGTAGGGATTTTCTTAAAATTCTTTTTTCGTCACCCTTTTTCTGATCAGGCTAGAAAAAAGTCTCCTGCTGGGGCTCCATCTCCCGGCCTGCGATTTTAAAGGCGTTCAAGATTTTATAAGGGGTCCTATAGGCAATTGTTCTAACGGCTAGCCCACATGGCATGATACTGATTGATAATTTTAGCTACCTAATGCAAAGCACCACTTGTTATAATATGTTATCTCGTTGCCGTTGAGCAGTGAATCGATTTCTGGTTATATCTTTCCAGAAATTGTTTATTTCTAACTAAATGAAAAAAAGATCCTTTATGTACATGAAACACAAAAAAAAACTTGGCTAGTGGAACCTGATCTAAACTACATTTTATGATTGGATAATTTAGATATTTTACCAATGTAAAGTATTTAATATTAACCAATCATGATCCATCTAACTAACAACCCACTTATTTGTAAGTGCTGAAGTTACTTGTAATTTCAGCACCAGAGAGATTTGAATTTAACTTAGAAATTAGTTGGACTCTCCCGAGCACTTCAGCAGCCGCAATAAACCAGTATACCCTAGATCTATTGAGCCTAGCAGAGACTAGTTAAACAACCTGAGACTAGATAGTATAAGAGTAAGATTAGGATCGGTATTAGACTAAGAAGTTGCACGAATCTATCCGGCCGAAAATAAGATAGCGTGACGAGCAGACGGTGTACCCTATCCGAAATTACTCTATGAGTTAACCAACTCGGTCCTAACTCATCTGGTGCGACCATAAGTCTCGAACAAGACCTTAATAGCTTAGAATTAACCAAAATAGATTAGAAATTAGACAAAAACATTTACAAAATGTTATACGACAATAATTTAATCGAAATGTCTCTACGACTCAATAGATCAGAGCCAATATTCCGAACCATAACAGAACTACCCGGAATTGGAAGAAGACCTCGAACCAGAGACGACATACGACAAAGTAGAAACTTGCCATATAGCTATATGATAGTTAGGCAAAAACCAGAGCAAACTTTTATATTTAGAATACTACTGGCAATGAATTTAGATTTTCATTTGCAAACATAAAACCTTGAAGTTAATCTTCAAAATCATTTCAGGCGCTAAACAAAATTATTAATATACAATAACGATTGATAAAAAGATCTAAGATCGTTTTCCTAAAACTCTGCAGTAATATACAAAACATGTTTGAAAAATATTTATTGAAAAATAAAAAATAAAAATTAGTAGCATGACAATAAATGGTTAGTAATCATAAATCATCCTGTTGTTCCAGCTCCATCATCTAAAACATAACAGCAATCATAAACCCACTAACATCATCAAAACACTAAATCTTTCCTTTACACACATTTAAAAATTTATTAAAACTTAAATTCACTTAATTTTAAAACCAGATCATCAAGGCTTATCCTTGGATCTTAAATCATTTTCTACTTAATTAAATTTCAAATTTGATCATCAAGGCTTATCCTTGGATCAAATAGAACAACTTTGTTCTCCCCCACCCACTTAATTAGTGTCTAACGACCTCAAACGTCGATTCACTACCCAACCCTTTCTAAGGACCCAAGACTAATAGAAATTTTTAAACAAAACTAATCATTCAAATTAGGATAAACAGTGAAGAACTTCGGTTATTCATCCTTCACTTGACCCCCCCTCTTAACAGACCCAGGATAAATCTTAGACTTAGTAAGTTTAAAATAGTATCTAACGAACTACTCGCGTTCTAATTATACCTGAACCTTGTGGATCGATTTACTATTCTCCAACCCTTGAACACAATCACTACCCCTAAGTAAGATTAAGTAAGTTAACACCTTAACTTATACTAGCCACGAGAAAGTAAAAAATCATTCTTCGGAATCGATATACTTTTCTCTCCAACCCTGAACAAATAGACCCAGGTTAAGCTAACCAAAAAATCGTAAGAACTAACAGTTTAGGAAAATAGAAATCATTTAACAACCTTTTGCATCCGTCATCCTAAACCTTATGTCATTTAAAAACCTAGGAAATAAACAAACAATCGTTTTACACAATTGTGAAATAGATAACAAAAAATACGACCTTGTAATCACACCTCATACACAAACAGTTGGATACATTCGAACAAAACGACAAACACTAAAAAGAAAAATAATAACGAAACAAAGACAAATAACACGAAAAAGATTTTCAAAAAATCGAAACGCATTTTCAGAATCAGAAACCAACAGTTTAGACGAACTTTACAAACTAAAAGAATCAATAGATAAAAATTACCCACTTCACGATCAATTATGTTTCTCTGACTCAGAAACAACTTCAAATTCATCAAAAAGAGGAAAAAGAAGAATAAAAAAGCAGTATAAACACAAACCAGTACATTTATACAATTGGAATCAACCAATTCGACACATTAATAATTACATATTAACAGTCATCGAACGAAAAAATGAGCTCAACGCACACCCCAGGTGAAGAAAGTCCAGATGATGATGAAATCTTTCCTTTTATAGTAGATGCAACCACTGATAGAGGACAGCATATATTTTGCAAAAATTTACTATTAAATTTATTTGAACCCGGAATCAGTCCATGTAAAACAGAGTTCCCAGATGTAAAAATCAAAAGACAAATCATAGACCACTACTTAAAAGATATATGCAACATAACGCAACAGTATGGAATCTACTCCATAGAATTCACCTCACCAAACCATAATAATAGAAAATATACAATTCAAACAGACGATCTTGATTTAGAATTTTCAAAAGTTTTTTCAGAATATATAAAAAGCATCCAATATCATAACTCACAAAGAGCAAACTCCATATTCACCAATGAAGTTTTCGCAATAATATATAGTTATATTTCGATATTAGAAAACGAAATCCCAATAACAAATGTCTCACCGACAGAAACATCTAAACATTTGAAAGTACGACATGAAATCACACTACTCTCTAGTTATTTAAACATCATTAAAGAAAATTTCACGAAAGACGACGTTTCACAACATACAAAACACGATCTACAAAAAATTTTGGCATGGTTCATAATAGATTATTTCACACACAATATTGATTTAATTGCACAAGCAAGAAAAAATTTTAGACCCCAAAACTCGAACGATGATACCGCTATCACAGAACAATCAGATTATGTTTGGGACCCCGAATGGTCTCATCCCGCATTTATAAGCTTCCCACAAACAATCTCAAGTCAAGCAATAAGTACAATATCTTACATAAGAGATTATGTAAAAGTAATACCATTAACCATTGATGCGACACCATTAAACTATAATACATTTTTACCCGATACACAAAATAATAGTTTAAACTCTACAGTTATACACAATGAAAACCTCAATGGAACTAGGAATCTTACTCAACAAGATATCCAGACACCATCACACTTCATAAATGAAGAAATTGTACACACAACAACTACACAACAAAGTATTTCACCAATACGCCCAAATTTAACAACACCAAGAAATACAAATCCTTCACAAACACAGGTAACCTTACAATCAACCGTTAAACCTTCGGTTGCCCCTAAATATTCACATATGGATTACCAAACATACAGACCCATGACAATACCATCAAAAACACACAAAACATTCACTAGAAACAACTTTGCAGACCATAATTATAATTATACACATCCCTCAAAAACATATAACCAACCACAAAGAAATTTTAACCAATATACAAGATCTCGAAATTGGGATAACCCAATGACCCAACCTAATTCAATAAATTTCCAAACAAATCCTCCACAGGATCACAGTGAAAATTACCCATTTTTTCAACAAAATAAAAATAAAAAACAGACATCTTATCAAATGGATTATTTATCCTCAGATGATGATTTCTTACAACCAGATATATTTGCACCAAATACTCAAGAATATCGTAGACAAGGAATACAGAAAACACGTACAAATCATAGAAATTTTTCTCCACAACCAATAGATGCACAACATCAACAACCAATTCAACAACAAAATCTAATTAATACACAATCCTTTCAACCAATTCAACAACAAAATCCAATGACTACACACTCGTATCAAGCATCACAAATGCAAAATGAAATACCACTCCCATATTATCTCCAACAACATGAAATAACAAGAAACCAACTTTCAAATTTTTCTCAAATGCCAAATGCAGCAGAATCATTACAAATGACAATGAATCCATACCTTATGGGTGGATCATCAATAACATCAAACAAACCTTTAATGGTTTTCACAGGAACAGACCCTGAATACTCTGTAGAAGATTATTTAAATGCAGTAACAGCAAACCTGATTTTAAATATTGGACCTGAACCAATTAATACGCCACTACATCAAAATTGGATACATCGACGCACAGCGTTAATACAAACAACCTTAGATGGCGCAGCCCAAAAATGGTTTTCAGTACTACCTCTAGAAATAAAATCAAACTGGAAAAGGTTTACACAGGAATTTTCAAAAATGTTTGACTCCGAAAGAAACAAACAACAACAAAGAGTTTTATGTAATGAAATTCGCAGATTACCAAACGAAACCATCAAGCAAATAGCAGTACGAATCGAAACACTAGTTCGAAAAGCATACTCACTAAATACACATGACTATAAAAACACAAAGATGACAGAAATCTTAATGATGACCTTAACACCACAATTAAGGAAAATAGCAATAAAAAAGAGAGCATCCCATCCTTCTTCAATTCGAGAACCCGATTTAGATTTTCGAAAACTAGTAGACAAATTAGAACAAGCAGAAATCACGATGAAACTAGAAGAAACGGAAAATCTGAAATTACAATACGTTAATAGAATTGAAACGACTCCCACTAATATTAATAATATACAGGAATCAGAGACAGACCTCGTTGAAAAAATCACTGAAATACTCAATATTTATGAAAAGAACCCAAACTTTAAAGGCAAACCATCTTTCAAAAAATGGTGTAATTATTGCCGACGATACGGACATAGTATTTCCGAATGTAGACAAAAACAGCAAGACAATCAAAATAAACCTCAAAAATATAAAGAACCAAATAAATCATTCTATCAATACATGAAAAAAGATCAAAATCTACCGAACAAAACAGTCCACAGCAACAACAGTTCAGGAAAACCACTCCCGAACAATACAAATTATACAAGAAATCAATCACCATATAACTCAAGTTATAGAGGAAGATCGCCAGAACGAAGAAATACACAAAATTCATCACAAAATCACTACAATAGACCAAATAGTAGAAGTAACTACTCCAGATCAAATTCAAATACACAACGATTTGTTTCTAGATCTAATTCCCAATCAAGAAATAACTACTATCCAAACAACCAATCACGAAATTCATCATACAATAGGAATAGAAACTACTCCTATAATCGAAATAGAAGTTATTCAAACAACCGAAACCAGAATTACCCGAACAATCAATCAAGGAATAACTCATATAATAGATCGAACTATAACAGACCAAACAACAATTATCAAAACAGATCGCGAAATAATTCACAAAATCGACACTCAAGTTATAATAATCGTTATAGAAATTATTCCCAATCACCACACCGGAATAATAATAACTATAATAATTCTAATAATCGCCACAGAAGTAGTACACCTAAACATCAAAGACAAATCAATCAAGTACAATCTAATCCAGAAACAACATCAGACCCTCCAGGTATTGATGACACAGTAACTGATACGTTACAACTCAATCAAATAAACTGTACATCATCAGATTCAGAAAGTGATACTGAAAACACTCTTTCTATCAATATGATAAAAGTCGAAAATGACTATGAATCTGTCATATATGAACAACCCTTTCCATCACACATATATGAAAATCAATCAGAATTTCTTCAAAATTATTACACTACACCCATAAATTCCACACCAACGACACAAGAAACAAATGAGATTAACACTACAAATCAAACCAATAAAAATACCAAAACAAAATGCTTGAATACAAACCACATTTATCAAAATATACAAAAAGAACAACCCAAAGAAAAAATTTGGACAATACCATTTCTCTTAGAAAGCCCAAGAAATAAAGAATTTCAACCACCAGACCTTGAAATAGATTTTTTAATTGATTCAGGAGCAGAATCAAACATAATAAACATCCCCACATGGAATGAAATAAAAACCTTACACCCAAAGCTAACACCTCTTGAAACCTCCAGCAAACTAGCAACAGCACAAGGATCAACATTGATAAACTACGGAAAAATCCAATTATTTCTCCTCCCCACCAGAACAATGGAACAAAGCAAAATTTTAAATAAGCCATTTAAACAAATATTCCATATCACTGACATTAAATATAATATCATTGGAATACCATTTATTTCGAAGTATATACCAACAATTAACATACTAAATAGTAAAATATTAATCAAAGATAAATATACAAAAACAAAAGAAACATCCTTAACATTTTTTCAAAGATTAAATAAACAACCACCATTCTTTTCAAAATTCTACCCGATATTTAACCAACAAAGAAAACACTTGAAACCACTATCAGGAAATATCTATAATTTTTCAATCAAACAAGTTCACCAATATGATAAAGAACAAAACAAACAAAAATTTTATATGTCAGATTTTGAATTCAAACCTATTCACAAATTTTTCAAAATCACAATCTCATCCATAAAATATTTGAAAAATTCGAATTCAGATATCATTTCCTTACATGTCTATAACAACACACCTTACCAAGTAACATTACCTTTAGGACTTTTAGGATATTGTAAAACCAACGCTACAATATCACCAATACACGAAAAAGCCTATCGCGTAAATAATATACTCCAATTACTAGATATTTGCCAATCTACAATTCTTAATGAAGAATTATCTATAAATAATATAATAAGTAACGAAAACAGAAATACGGATTATTTCACAAAAACTCCATATTTCAAACCTACATTCAACATAAGTAACTACACAGAGGACCAACAGAAATTTTTAACAATGTTTAATTTCCAACATTCACAAATAACACAAGACGAATTCGAAAAGTTAGCCAAACAGCTAATTAAATATTCATCAGTCTATGCAACATCAAAATTCGATGTTGGAAAAATCAGTTCATCACTACATCTCCCGTTAAAACCAGACGCAGTTTTCAAAAAACAGAGAGCAAGTAAAGTACCAATTCACTTACATGATAAAGTGAACAGATTACTCGATATTTTAGAACAATACAACATTATATCACCAGTTAATAAAGAAGAACAACCAAAAGGCAACACATTTATCAACCCTGTTATCATTCTAGCTAAAGGAGAATCATTGAAAATCGTTCTCGATGCTAGATACCTCAATTCACTTATAGATGAATCAAAATGTAATTGGCCCATTGAACCAATACAAGTTATTTTAACAAAAATAAACGGCAAATACTTTACAACCGCCGATATGAATAGTGCATACAATCAAATGCCACTAGATGAACAATCACGACGTTTAACACAATTTGTTATCGGAAACCAACAATATGAATTCAACCGCTTATTCTATGGAATATCCATAGGACCAGCTATACTCAAGAAAAACGCAATCACCTATTTAGACGATGTTTTTATGCAATCACAAACAAAAGACGAGATGTTCAATGTTTTAGAAAAATATCACCAAATACTTCAGAACGAAAATCTGAAGGCCGCCCCCGATAAATCACACTTCTTTTTGACAAGAGTTAAATTCTTAGGACATAATATAGAAAGAAAAACAATCACTCCATTGAAATCACGCATTGACGCTATTCAAAAACTTCAACCACCAACAAATAAAAAGAAAATCCAAGAATTTCTTGGAATGTTAAACTTTTTAAGTAAATATGTTTATAAAATGCAATTATATCTACGACCATTTTATAACATCCTTAGACAACAAAATAATTTTGAATGGAACACAGAACATCAAACACGATTTGAAGAAGTAAAGAAACTTTTAACTGAACAAATTTCAAACACAATTCCAGATTCAAATCAACCATTTTATGCAATGTGCGATGCTTCGAACTTTGGCATCGGTGCAGCACTATTACAATCACATAATGGTACAAATAAAATGAACCTCATATCAGCAAATTCTCGATTATTCACTCAAGCAGAGCTACGACTCTCAACTCTAATGAGAGAATGTACAGCCATAATATATACACTGACAGAATATGAATTTCTGATACTTGGATCAAAACACCCCACAGTTTTATTCACAGACCATAAACCAATCATCTTTCTCTTTACACAAAAATCTAACCCAAACCACCGAGTTTACAGATTTCAACTAATTCTAATGAAATTTCCAAACTTACATATAGTTTGGACTGCAGGAAAAAATCTTGCATTACCAGACACCTTAAGTAGAAATACACCACCTGAATTACTTACACGAAAAACAACAGTTGAAATACCCAAAAACATAAAATTCTACCTTGCAGAAAACGAAACATCACCCCGATTGGAATGCAAATATGCAGTAAAAACTGATATTGAACAATCACAAATAAATAATTTACAACATTTCCCACTTTATTTAGATTGTCAAAATAATCATTATGAAGTTGATCTACTTGGAACATCAACTTTCAAACCAATCCCATATTCTCAATGGATAAAAAATAACACCCAACAAAAACGAACAAAACAACACCTGCCTAAGAAAGACCATTTTCCACTAATTGAAAAAGAAGATTTAACTGATAAAATAAATTTATCAGGACCACAAACAAATGATTCAAAATACACAATAAATCAAGTTTTTGACCTTCACGACCCACTTGATACAATACCCTTATCTAAATTAGAAATCGAAAACATTTTTCTCCCCCCAACAGAAATAATTACAATTTCAACACTGAAACAATATCAAAACCTTGACCCAGTAATTCGACAACTGAAATCATGGCACAAATATAAAACTAAACCTATCAAAGCAGATTCAACCATTCTAGGAAACAAAACACTCCTCCGATACTTTCGCAAATTTAACAACACAACAATTAACGAAAATACAGACCTTTTAGAGTATAACCTGAATGAATCTACAGTTCCCTGTCTCCCTTTAAGTATGATTCTTATAGCTTTTAATATTTCACATACACAAAATATTAAAGGACACTCTGGATCAGAAAAAACATATTCAAATTTTATACAAAATTTTTACTTCCCAAATGCACCAATTTGGATAAAAGTACTATGCAATGATTGTATAGTATGTCAACTAAATAAACCTTACCCAAATCAAAAACAAATAGCACAAAAACAAGATTTTAAAGGACAAAGCTTGTACTTTAACCATCGTATCTCATTTGATACTAAAGGACCAATTTCACCCTCATCCGAAGGAAACTCCTACATTATGGTAATTGTTGACGCATTTACACATTATGTAGCACTTAACCCAGTACCACATTGTAACGCTTATTACGCTTACACAACACTCTATGAACACTGGATAGCAAAATTCGGACTACCAGAAATTTTAGTTACAGACAACGGTACAGAATTCATAAATAATGAAATTATCACACTATGTCATTTATATAACATTAAACACAAACCACGTACATCTCATGCACCTTGGACAAACGGCTTAGTCGAAGGTATGAACCGTTCATTACAAGAATATCTTAGATGTATCATCAACGGAAATGATACAAAATATACCGAATGGTCAGCAGATGTAAAATTATTTCCCTTAGCGTATAATTCACAAATTACGACAACTTTAGGAATGTCACCATACGAAATGGTTTTTAACCAAAAGCCACGCAAACCAATAATGTTTACAGCAATTTCTCATAAAAACGCACAAGGTTATTGTCAACCAAATAGAGACTCAATTTGTTATAACCTACCTTTACATACACACGATGAAGATCATTTTCATCACCCACAAATTCTTAAACTAGCCTCCGGTACACACACCGAATGGATTCTAAATAGAGATAAAAAACACAACGAAATTTATCAAAAAATAACAAAAAAGTTATTACAAAGACAAAATATTAATGAACAAATCAATTCACGTTTTACACCAGCCTCCGAATTAAAAATTGGAACATTTGTTTTAATACCTAATTTTAATACTCAAAAAGGAATTTCTAAAAAATTACAACCCCTTCGAAAAGGACCATACCAAATAATTGCAAAACCCACTGATGTCACATATAAAATTACCGACTCAAACAAAAAAGAAATCGTTCAACATCGAAACAACCTATTACCTTATTACCCAAAAGAATACGCACTCCGCGAATTAACTCAATTATATTCTTTCACAGGATTAAAAATCATTCAAAATGAACCACATCTGAAAAACACAGAACAAAATGATAACCCCACCGAAAATCAAAACACAAAACCAATCGCCACCAAAATCAATACACAAAACCATAAAGAATCACCAAAACAAAGAAAAAATAGAAAAATGACCGAACAAATAATACCCCAAGAACAAATCGACAAATCAGAAAATAGAAAAACAACAAGACTCCGAAATCAACCACGTAAAAACTATAAAATATTCATTCCCCAATCTAAAATTTTAAAGAAAGTGGAATTTCAAAAGTAATTTTAACATTATACTTCACTATCTTGAAACCTTCGAAACATTTTTCATTTACATTTTTCAAAATAACATGCTGACAAGTACGTAATAATTCTAGTTCAAAATAGACCAATAGGATTCATCCAATCCGTCACTTTCTCTAACTCAAACTAAGACCAATTAGACGAATCATATAGAACTCCAGGCACATCTATAACTATAACTTTACGACCTCCAGGTCAAAAATAAGCAAACCACTCCAACTTGACAACTAAAATAAATATCACCATAATACCGTACCCCTCCCTTATCTAATAACCCAAAGATCAACAATATTTCCCCAACTCAGACCACGAATACCCCCAAAGCAAATTTGTTAACTTAGCCTAAAGTAACAAAATGAACATTTTAATTAGCCTAAAGTATAAAAATCTCACCATACCCCGGATCATTTGACAAACAAAAATAAAGAAAAAGACGACCTCCCAGTCACCATGAAAATTGCCCCCAACAATTTTTTACAGAACTCAACCCACTTGTCAAAAAACTAATAAATAATCCGACCACACTAGAAAATCGCCTCAAACAGCAAAAAATATTCGACCAAGAGATCATTTCTTAAATGCTCTTCTCTCAATCAGTTACTCAAATACTCATAAATTTTAAACATTTTTTTACAATACTTGAAACCTTGATAATATTTCTTTTTGATATACTTGAATCTTTTCTAATAATCCTAATCATTTTTTGTAACATTTTTTTAATTTTCTACACTCTACTCGAACTATTCCTCCAACTTTCCAAAACCCTTGATTATATCCACAGGTACGATTCATATAACTTGTCTAAATGATACGAAAAATTTTCAGTAGAACTGATATTTTTTTATTGTTTGTAATTTTCATAGCATTCTTATCATCCCTCATTTTGACAATATGTAAATGTATAAAGAAAGCAATCCTCACATTTGCCCTAGCAACAATCCTTCTAATTCTTTTTTTGGAAGAATATTATAATAAACACAAAATTTCTCACTAAAGTAATAATTCAAAAAACTATCAAAAATTGCTACCCAAAAGTCACAAAGTCAGTCTTAACCGACATCATCCCAAGATAACCAAACACCACCTTCAATTACTCAAAATCCTCAAACATCTACACGAATTTCTTTTCAAGACAATCCATACACTTTTGAAGAACGACATGCTCGTTTATCAGAACCACTAGAACCAGTTCAACGACAAGCACCTTTAAGCGAACCAACATATAACCTATACCCAACACTACAAGAACTAAGCAGAATAAGAAATCCTAGTCAAAACCAAAATACAGTCGAAATAAATAGACAAATTATACATTCTCGACGAAACAGAAATTTTCAAACTCCACGAGTTCATTTTGATATACCTCAATCCCCATCACAAAACACTCCAGAAAACCCCATTGGTATATTACCAGAAACCCCTACGCTTCTTTCACAACGTAGCACCTCAAGCCTACCATCAGATTACTTAGGTTCAACACCAACATCTGAGCAAATACGTGAAAATCCTTTCAACCCCACAAACCAAACATCACGATTTCCATATTGGACTACACATTCATTTACACAAGGTGAACCAAATTTAGTCAATGACCCCATAGATATTTCTACGGATACAACAACATCCTCATCACTACCAGAAACATTATCACTACCATCAACACCATCAATAAGCCAGATTTCACCACCACCTTTTAACTTAAATTTTCCAAATAATCTCGACGCCAGATATCGAGAACAATCATCAATAAATATTCCCTTAAGACTAGATTGGAATACATTTACAGCACCTCCACCACTATTTGGACAACATCAAGAAAGTAACCGCCTTCATAACTGGGCACTTAATAGATTACAATATCGCCAAGATATTCACAACGATATCCGTGATCACAATATTCAAATACTCCAACAAAACAGTTTACAATTAAAGTTTGAAATCACAGTTAAGTTAAATAATATTACCCAACATCCCTACCCATTAAATCCACCTAACATAACAGCTCAATCACTACCACCACCGTTTATAACTACTGAAGTAATATACAAATACGACAGATATACCAAAAACACAATTGGCTACATTACATTTTATAATCCGTACTCAGGATTATCATACACATGTATATTCTAAAATTATTAATTTTTCTCCAACTCCTTTTTCTAGTAATCTCAAATCAAAACATAAACCCTTCTCCTCGTACAGGACCACAAGATTTATTAGTAACACATTACGATTGTGAAGAAAATGAACAAAAAACACTACATAAATATGCAATAAATCAAGTATCACAATGTGAAACAGAACCACAAGCTATAGAAACCACAGATGTAATAGCGACACTCTATTCAAAAGCCCGAGCAACAACAGTTACAGGTTATAAATTCACAGCAACATTTTCCGAAAAGAAAGTACATTGTTCACAAGTCTCGAACGGAAACAAAAACCGACTTGACCATGAATCATTCTATCAAAGTAATATAGAACGTCTTTTACACCTCAATCCCGACGATTGTAAAAATGAATTACTTAGACTAAACATCACACAAAATAAAAACTCCCAAAGAAAGTTAGTTAATTTTCAAGTTTTTCCAGACTCTGTACATCAATCACAACTTGAAAGACACCAAGGACATATAAAACTAGACGAAAAATACCCGTATAACGGCGCACACGGACGATTAACCTATGACCTACACGATAAACATTGGATACCACACATTGGTATAAATGACCCATCAAACTGCAAAGCAGACACAAAAAATAAAGGATACCAAGAAATAATGTTTTTCGATTGGAAAATACAACTCGAAAAAATACAACTAACACGAGATTTATCAGATAATACAATGATCTATCAAGGAATCCGATTACCTTGTAAAAATGATCAAGGTTATTGCGACCCTACAACGAGAACACAAGCAACAATTGTTTGGTTCCCCGAAGATACATGTACAACATTTCAAGTAGCAAAAATACACGCTCGTATGATAAAATTTCACGAAAAATATTTTATACAATCAATTCCATATGAACAAGTCCATCCATCACGAAAACTAAGTTCTAATTTTAGAAACATAGACAATATAGAAAATAAATTGACACGTTTTCAAATATATCAAGAAACAGAACTTGCATGTAAATACAGAAACCCACTTCACAAAACACAATACTCCGAAATATTAGTTGAATACGAAAAAGGATTCGACATGACCACTGGAAAAGTAAAAATCGACCCATATGCCACAGGTCATCCTCCAAACGAAGGAACATCCTATATACCAGTTAATTTTGAAAAAAGCAACGGACAACCTGGTGGACATCTAAAACCCCATGACACCAGAAGCACACGCTTACAAGAATTATCACTAATGAATACTACATATTTCGGTAATATCCACTATGATATTCATTTAGATATGAAACTAGATTATACAATTAGCCGAATTTTTCAAGAAATGTCACTCTCCGAATTAGAAACACTACACCAACTATGCGAATTAGAACGAACACAAATATTACAATCACTTGCACTAGCAGTATTAAAAATACCCTATGCAGGATACTTATTATCTGGAAATAGATCAAATTTTTTAGACTATGAAGGAAACATCTTATGGTTTTATACTTGTACTAAAAAAATATCACCACTATACGTTTTTGAAGATAAACGATGTTATAAAAGAATCTCTATCTTTTATAAGAATAAAGTACATTTCGTGGATACACTTTCACGAAGAACCTATTTCTGGGATACCGCAGTCCCATGTGGATCAGAAAACAGCCACAATGTAGTACAACTAAACCCTGATGAAAATAAATATTATCTTCTCACTCCATATCCCACATTAATGCAATCACTCAAAAAATTTTCACCAGAAAGCATTCGCGCTATTGCTCGAAACCCAAATATAGACTTACAATCAATAGGAATCTATTCAAAATCAGATATTCAACATCACATTAGAACACAACAATTCCAAGAATTATTAACACAAATGGACACTATACAAAGACAATCAATAGACCAAAATTTACGCAAACTTGCAGAAACCGCAGGATTTGCCGATATCTACACGCAAGACTATAGCGGATATTTTAAAGACATTAAAGATTATATATATCTAAACGGTGAAAAATACCGTCCCCAAGATATATCACCAATTAACATTTTTAGCTTTGTTACACTCAAAAATGAGATCCTCGATTTTCTAGGATGGCCCTACTACAACTTAGAAAAATTGACTATTTTATACGCAATGTTTAACTTTATTGGATTTCTTTTCTCACTTTTAAAAGGAATCTACAACACATGTGCTATACACACACAAGTAAACAGACAAGCAAGCGTAGCACGCATACTCTTTGCAGGATTTTTTGGAATCTTTTCTACATCTATAAACAAAATTCTTTTAGACGCACAAATAAAAGAATATAACACAAAAATAGCAACACGACAAAATACATACGACGAAGAACATAACAATGTAGACATAACGCCAACGGCACCACAATTACCACCCCTACCAAATAACCATCCACTATCCCTAGTCCCACGAAATTTTCGAAATTTAGCCATCACACATAATCCAAATTTTCGACTCACCACATCACAAAGTCCCATTCAACATATAATGACACACCAGTCACAAGATGATAATACTTATGAACAAATTATTGAACAACCCCATACCACCGCTTTTCAGTCTCAAAATAATCATTTTTTTAGCCCACGATGAGCCGCCAACTTGGATCACTACACCGATCAAATTCCCACCCAACCAATCTTACCTCTCCAATCCCAATAATACCACTTTTTGCTTTTCCGCCACCCGATTTTCCATCTAGTAATGTAACATCAGGCATGAATTCCGACACTAATTCACACATCTCAGTTTTATATTCCATCTCACAACTCAATAACCCGAATATTGAAACCCCCGATGAATTTGCCGACTCAGAACCATCCCCATCCAATAATTTTCATAACTCTTCTAATTTTTCTCAACCCCCTTTTCAACCCATATTATCCAATAACCCTGACCCAATCACTCCCACACCCTCTTATGCTTCCCAAGTTACCCCAACTTACTCCTCATACCATTCTGACCAATCATCTCATTCTCCAGACACCCCCCGAATCTCCCCAGAGCTAGATAATTTTATTACCCTTCAACAACAACCCTACCACCTTAATACCCCAACCATAAACCAAATCTCCTCCACAATAAACTCATCCAACCCCCCTACCCCTACACCCTCTTCAAATTATACTGAATCATTAGCACCATCATCCACATCAACTGAATCTTCACTCAACACTAATAGAGCTTACCGCACTTTTAAAAGAAAGTTCCCCAACCATCCTTTCCCAGCAAAACCAGGAACAGCCCGTGAATACATCAACCACCCCAAGCATACTAACACAAAAGAATTTTTAGCCATCACCTTACCCTCATTCCCACAATACACCTTAAACACCCCCCACGACACTAACGAAACACGCAACTTTGTAGATGAATACGTTTTAATGCCCACTCTCTCTTGGACCTCATATTATCATTTTACTAACCCTCTTTGCTTACCTTTATCTAACACTCACATCGATATAGAGCGAAATACGGACATGCTATATCAACTCACTACACCACTAACCGCTAGACAATTTACTTACGTTGGATATAAAAAATCACTAAAAACACACACTGCACCTAGAGCTAACGAATATACACTCGAATACTATGATCACAACATCATCAGAGCTAACCAAGATCAATTCTTAGACGACGATCGCTTCGCTAATCCACAAATTACCGAGAAATTTTTCATCAAGACACCATATATATTTACACTAAACATCTTCGATCGAAAGTTTGATCACATTATTTCAGAAGCACTAACAGACACACAAGCATACGAAAGTTTTAAAGAACGCTTCCAAATATTTTCACTAACCTTTCATTTCCTTGCACCACACGAAAGAGATTTACACTGCTCACACGATATTATGTTGCGCACTAAACAAACCCACACATATAGTTATTATCGCTTCATCCAAAATCACTTTGACCTACACACACCCTCTAGACAACCACACCATCGTTTTCAATTCATTAATTCCAAATACACTTCACCATTTTTCCTAAATTTCACATATTGTATTAAAGACACTAACCTCCATGGTATTCTTCGTAATTATGATCCCATAACCCAAATGTACATCTTCTGTCCCATCACCAAGACCTTCAACGCCGAAGAATCCCGACCCTTCCTTATCCCGCACGAGTTTGTACAACCTATAGAAATCCCAATTTTAGAATTCATCCACAACACTAAATTCAATCACAAATTATATAATCTAATCCAAAACACACCTTATGAGTTTGCAGTTGGCACTGAAGAACTAACCACTATCAAGGCACTCCAATTGCTTTGGCCACTGCTTCAGACTAAAAATATCATCCGCATCTTAGCTAAACTACTAACAACTTCAGAACTAATTCACGACATCTTCCCCCACGGTTTTTTCCCCGACGACTAACAGGTAAGTATGAATTAAATGAATATAACTAACTAATTGAAATATTAAAAAACTCACCATACTTTATCCATGTTTTCCTTAGATTTTTAGCCTTCATCCGACGATCACCTACAAAAACCACAAAAAACAAATAAAGATCGCAAATTTCATCAAACAGACTTCAACAATTCTATTAATCTCTTACACTTATAAATTTATAAATTTAATACCAATGCAGTAAATTCATTTCTAAAATTTTCCCCACAAGCAGTAAATCTAATTATAATGAAAATTTGTAACTTAAAATTCCCCCATAACTAGCAGTAAATTTCCAAATTCTATGCAGTAAATTAATAAAATGCAATTGCAGTACTAACCTTTTGATATTTTCATTCATTCGCACAGAAATTCTATCCACACTCGCACAGCTCGCCCACGAAGAATTGTTTAAAAATAATGATTTTCAGTTTCAAGTTTTCACACTCAACAACTCTAACATATAATAACATGTTTCAAACTTTCCTTTAACCCGGTTGGAAAGGAATCATATACTAAACAAAACTAACCAACGCAGCTTACTAAATACCACAAATCATAGAATAACAGCATGACTAAGAAAAGGAAACCAACGGTACCCAAACCGGAATAACCCAGTTTAAAACTGGATAATTTATTCTTTTGAAGACTATTATAAAGTCTAAGAAAGAAATAATAAAACACAAAAAAGTCGAAAGACAAACCCATACCACGAACAATTTACTTTTTGGAAAAAGGACATAACCAACAAGACATAAGAAAAACCACAACAAACCCAACATAAAACGTTGTCACATAACAGGACCCCTCACAAAAACCGCATGAAATCATACTCCCATTCCTGGCCTAACCCACCAGGAAGGACGTCCTGAGCATGCTCTATAGCCGGCCTAACCCATCGCGCTACATCCACGCTTTGTGACCACACCTCTATTTTTAATAAGAGCTACTCAAGTGTGAGTAACTCTTCAAAATAACCGAACTAAAACAAAAAGCTTTTGTGAAAACAACTAACTAAAATCATAATTAAAAAACATTAAACTAATAAATGTTTTATAAAATGTAAATTACATTATGCAATACATAGATCAGAATACAACACCAAGGACGAACATCTAAAGACAAAACGACCCCACTACGCTCGAGAGAGAATGGCCAACCACAATCGATATGCCACTCACAATCACAACTCAAAGGATTTAGAGTACGACTTGACTTCGCAGAAAAGGACTTCATTGAACTAGACCAATGACCACCTCGATGTTCAAGTATACGTACAGATCCGAGTAACCAGGCATCCCCTCCACGCACAATCTCCACGCCATTCCCAAACTAAGATCAGACACAAAAGAAGTTCTCCACGCAGAACAAAAAAACCTGACATAGCAAACCATTCTGAAATCAGATTTGAGTTTGTTGCAAAGACTTAGTCGTTGTCACTAGAAGACACAACGTCTTATGTCTCTAACTCCAGCTTCCTGGAACTTCTTTAACAAAAAGGAAACAGAAGAAATATGATGTTCGCCAAACACCAACGTCCATCATCCATCCTTCGAATTGCAGAAGAACTATTCTAAAAAACTCTGTAAAACCCGGATGGGTGGAACCTGATCTAAACTACATTTTATGATTGGATAATTTAGATATTTTACCAATGTAAAGTATTTAATATTAACCAATCATGATCCATCTAACTAACAACCCACTTATTTGTAAGTGCTGAAGTTACTTGTAATTTCAGCACCAGAGAGATTTGAATTTAACTTAGAAATTAGTTGGACTCTCCCGAGCACTTCAGCAGCCGCAATAAACCAGTATACCCTAGATCTATTGAGCCTAGCAGAGACTAGTTAAACAACCTGAGACTAGATAGTATAAGAGTAAGATTAGGATCGGTATTAGACTAAGAAGTTGCACGAATCTATCCGGCCGAAAATAAGATAGCGTGACGAGCAGACGGTGTACCCTATCCGAAATTACTCTATGAGTTAACCAACTCGGTCCTAACTCACTAGGTAATCTGTAAAACAATTCTATCCAGAAAAACAGCCTTCGCTGGGTACGGGAACCAACATATCAAAATGAAAGGTATATCTCTGGCTTCCTTTTAGAAACACATCTAGATATAATGCAAAAACAATAAATTTTTTCGGTGCAATTATGCACAAAAAAAATTGTTGAAGAAGAAAATTCGATGAGACGAGAAGTTAGAGTATGTTTAACTCATGAATGTGAACACAAATTGAAACATAACACACACAAGTTAAAACAAATGACAACACACAAACACGGATAACACGGAACATTACACACAAATGATAAATTTTGCTTAACAAAAACAAGACTGCTCGTATAGGGGCGAAGCCCTGAAAATACCGACTACCTCTTAAAGAGCAATAACAATTTTAAAAATTTAGTGGGAATTTAAAAAAAAACGATTTTTTTTTACTTTTGAAATGTTTGTATAAAAAAATCCCCCCACACGCTATACAAAGTACAAAATGATAGATTTCGCTCCTAGTTACAAATTGAATGAGCTAAAAAAACTTCCTTCAAGCAATTTGGAACAATTTCTAAGACGGATTAAATATCCACTTAAGTGTTAATAGCGCAAAATATGTCGAGCGTTAAATTTCCCAAATTGGCCAAATTGGCAACCTTTAAACTTCACGAAAAATGATCACAGGTGAAATATCTAATTCCAATTTAAGCTCAAGACAACAAAAGTTTTTGAATGACAAAAAAAATTCTGTCAAAACGGTTAGTTAAAAAGTCGAAGTTTGTCTGAAGAAAAGAAACCCACCCCGAGAGCAAATATTCCGTTACTTTCGTTACGAACATCGGACAAAAAGTGAGCCAGTCAGGCTTTAAATTTTGACAGACATTTTTCACTTTAATTTGTCAATTTTGTTTAAGTGTTGGGAGTGTTGTTAGATATCATAGAATGTCTGGCAAGATAATTGGACAGTCTTGTTGATGAAACTAGAGACTTTTAGATGCCCTTTGCTGATTTCTTTGTGAACTTTTAGACAAAATTATGGTGACATCCATTGTGAAATTGCGAAAGTAATTTGTTGTCTAAAATTAACTTCATTTTTTGCAGACATTTTGATAATACACTTGATACGTTTTCCACTTTGACATAAAGTGGTTTGAGGGTTTGAAAAAAAAAACAATTTATATCTATATATATCTCCCAGTATATCTCCCCTTTTTTACTATTTTGAGATATCCATTTATAGCTGACTGACCTTAAAAGTTTTCAACTTCGACATAAAGTGGTTTGAGGGTGTGAAAAAAAACAATTTATATCTATATATATATATCTCCCAGTAATTCTCCCCTTTGTACTATTTTGAGATATTCATTTATAGCTGACCGACCTTAAAAGTTTTCTAGGGCGTCTTTGGAGCCAATCTACACTAAATTTGAGGGGGGATCGCGCGCCGAAAAAAAGGCAGTCTGTTGGTCAAAATATTGCGCTTTTTTCGCTTTTTTTCAAATTTGCATGTGGCACAGAAAATTTGTTCAAATTGCGGTCCTTATAGGGGTTTGGGAGAGCTCAAAATCGGCCCCATAACCTTCGAGAAATAGATCCGCGCCTGAGTTCTTCTCATTTACTACTTTTCAAATTTGCCTATAGCGTTGCGATGTTCATCAAAATCGTTGCTATAGAATTTGTCAAAAATAGGTTGCGCAAACGAAATAGTTATTCAAGTACTCTTTTTATTCGATAATCTTTTTTTGTTGCTTAACCTCTAGGAAGGTTTTTGGGCGTTTTTGCATCGGCTTGTTATGCTCATTCTGCGTTGTTTATTACTGAAATATTTTATTTTTTCCACTTTTGAGTTTTGAGCTTTAAATAGTTTTTTTTATGATAACGTGTTTCGACCCAACTTGTGTCAGCTACATTATAGCCGACTCAGATACCGCTGCATAAGTTTTGTTTCAACACTGGTAATTGGCTGGTTGTCCTATTTGCAAAACGAGAAACTCGTATGAAATTGGTGGTAGTCTTTTTTGACATTTTCAAACAATTTTTCAACTTGCTTTTGCTTCATTTCCTGTCGGCTAGGTTTCCATCCTAGGTGTGTTCAAATCGCAAGTGGTTTGAAAATCGGATTCGCTTCTATTCCTACACTGCGTATTTTTAGTTGGCTTATACCTTTATTTGGCTAGTTTTTTCACACTCGATTTAATTGACTCGCACTCAAGTTAGAACCTTTCTCGTTTCAGCCTCTACTTCTGCACTAATAGCTACTACACATCACTTCGTGAGCACAACCGCCAGCATCACTGGAAAGATACTTTACGAACAGAGATGTTGAGTCGGTGGATTTACAGAAGCATCAATTGGTTCTCTTTCCTCAGTTTCGAACCATCAGGTTAAGTCGGAAGTTTTTGCTTCATGTAATAATTCTGAATGTAGGTTACTTTTTCCAAGTTTATTCATCTGAAGTTCAGAAATTGTTTCAAGTGGTTTTAACTCGTTTCGACCTATCAAAGTTCGCTCTTATTTCTGCAAACTCATCGGAGCCAGTACCCAGTAAATTTTCTAAAACATATCTGAAATTATCTATTTCAGATCTAAATTTCAGATCTGAAAGAGGTTGTGAAACGTTTAAATAACGCTTGGATACTTTAAGGATGGGCTATTTCAGATCACAATTAAGATCTGAAGTTTTGTTTTTCTTGGTTATTTCAGATCTGAAAAAATTCGTTTCAGATATAATTTCAGATCTGAAATTTTGTTTTTCTTGGCTATTTCAGATCTGAAAATTCGTTTTTCTTGGCTTTTCATAAGTTGTTTTGTAAGATTTTATAGGTAAATTTGTACAGAAAGTATCTCCAATTTAATAATTCATTAGTTTTTTAATATCAGATATAAAAAAGAGCATATTATCAGTTTGGCTTTCTTAAAAATGGATCATGTAATTTTTACTTGTAAGACACTTCAAAATTCAACTCAAGAAAACCTTCGCGAGGAGAAAAGAGAAAATGTTTTCAGGTTAGGTTGTTGTGGAATATTCAAGTTTTCCTATATTTTAGGATGCTGCTACTACCAAACCAGAGCGTACATGAAATTTGGTCAGCCCAAAGGCTTTTCACCTGATTACTACATTTACAAGATATCAGATTTCGATAGTGCTGCAAAAAGTCTGCGAGTTGTCAAGGTAAACAGGTATTAAAAACAATTTAAAATTATCGGGAAAATTTCGAAATTTATGAACCTAGTTTTTGCGAAATTTTTTTCTCCAAAAAATCTCGAAACGCAACGCGGAACTCGGCTTTTTTGATAAATTATTAAATTTAGTGGTTTCTAGTAAAAGTAGTCTATTAAAATAACTCTTGTTTTTGAGATAGGGTAAAATTAGACATGCTTAGAGCGTAATTGATTTTTTTTATTTTCAGGCTAGATTTGACCATCAGCTCTGTGTGAACTCCATAGTAGAAATTAGTTTTGGCACCGAGAAAAGCGAAGTCACAATCATAGGAGGTCACCCGAATGCAAACTTCATTTTGCCGTCAGTTCCAATGGGATATTACGTGACGTCATTCGAACGAGCCCGGTTGAAAGAGGCGTGTGAAATGATACTTTAAAAAACAATACTTTAAAAAACGCAGAGAAAGATTATTCGGGTGGTTTTGACATAAGCGAGAATTTGACACTCATAAATATGCACAAGCGAGCGTGCCAAAATAGCGTTAAATTGCAAGCCTAGAAATAACAATTTTGTGGGACATTTTTTCACCGTTCTTTACGCTTGAGCATCGACGATTAGAGCAAAACGGAAAAATATATATTTTACATGAGACCAGTGTTGCTGAAGTTTTGAAGTTCTGAAAGTTGCATTTTGTTCATTTGCTACTCTAAATTCTGCGCTTTTTCACGTATATATAATGGTGAAGAGCGCGCTTTGCTCCAGTGCGGCGATTTCAAATCCTGTTTTCCAGTCGTAGTTTCTTAGACATTTAAAGAAGCTGGGAGTTTTTCCGTTCGTCGGTTTTCCTTCAGACAATTGTTGTTTTCTTAACTAGCCTGTTTAATGGATTTTTTTAAAAGGCTCAAGCAGCTCAAAAAGAGGACATTGTTTAATCTGCGATTTTTTTTTTGGAGTGTTATGGATTTTGGGGGTTGTCATTTTTGCCTAATTAATTTGCGGAAAATTTCCAATTTTCTATCTTTTTTCAAATTTCTAGGCAGAGACTTATTTCAGCTCAGAAAGCATTACAAGTTGAATTGAGGTCCGCTAAGTGGTGTGATCAAAATTTTATGTATTTTATAAGTTTACTTAGCCTGTGTAATTTAAAAAAAAGGTTGAATTCTTAACTTGTTTTTTGAAAAATGTGCCAACTGATTTTCAATCAAGACAATTTGCCGTGTTTTGAATGATCGGCATTTAAGAGTTCTTTTTTGCTTTTTATAGAATTTTTGGAAGGTGCAGCTCCGCTGAAGTGTTCTTCAACTTCACCATCAGTAGTATCGTTTGGGCAAATACGTTGCCTGTTATCGGAAACGTTTGAGTAGAATATGAATATTTAGCCAACCTGCGTGAATAACTGATTTCATTTTAAATTAAACAGCTCTTAACAAGTCACGACTTTTATAAGATTTGTTTTTTTTGGGTTAGAAAAGGTTGCGTGAAAGCCGAGCTACTAAATGGACTCTGTTTAAACCCCCATCCTTTTATGGTAAGTTCAAAAAGAAAAAAATTAACGAACTATTGTATCATTTCACCTACAGGAGCTTAACTTTGATTGGTTCAAGTTCAATGTTGTGTGTCCAGTTCAAAAATGGATCTGCAACAAATATCCTGTAAACTCAACAAATCTTAAACTGTCCTGACATGTTTTAACCAGATTTAAAGTTACAATTCACAAGTCAAAAATTTTTTTCCAATCAGATGCCTCTCCGGTCGGAAAATCTGCTTTAAAAGTTTACAAAAGTCCACATGTGACATGCTTAAAGCCAGACGAAAGTGAAGTAAACAAAGAAAAAAACGAGCCATAAATAGAAAACAAATAAAACGAATCCAAACAAACGAATGTGAAGTAAACGATGAAAAAAAAGAGCCGTAAAAAGAAAACATATAAAACGAATCCAAACAAACGAATGTGAAGTACACGAAGAAAAAAGAAAAAACGAGCTATAAATAGAAAACAATTAAAAACAAAACCAAACGAACGAAGGTGAAGTAAACGAAGAAAAAACGAGCCGTGAACATAACACTCAGTTAATCGAAACGAATTATTCTCGGCTTTTTGTAAAATAAAAATGCAGTGTATCCGAGTTTTCAGACAAACAAAAAATAAAATGACTTCTATCAGAGTTCTTGTCCAATAGCTGGAGATCTGCGAAGGACCAAAAGTAGTCATTTAAAACAAAACTAGCGTTCAACGACTCTAGCACAAGAAGCTTGTGACTTCGAAGCTTCACGAATGAAAATTGTGTTTCGTTTCGGTTTTTAAAATAGACTTCGTGTGACTTCGAAGCGCCGAAAGTTAAAAAAAAAAGAGGACAAAAAAACACCTAAAAATGTCACTTGAATGAAAAACAGATTCAGGCATTAAAAAACAACAAAGAACAAATTTTAATCTGCAAGTCAAACAAATTTTCTTTTGGTAAGTCTATTATGCCGTCAGATAGTTAAATCAAGTCATCACTTAGTTGCCTGCAGTGAGGTTCCATGGATAATAATCGTTCATATTCTATTTTCGTGGTCAAAAGTTTACCATTTTAATCGATTTTAAATGCACTTTGGATGTATTATAATCTCTATAGTTTTTTTTTTCAAAATGCTCACATTTACTTAAAATTTGCATAAACATATCCCTCTCCCTTAATATTCAGGTTTTTTTTCAATTTCACCACCCAAAATTTATACCATTCCCCCACATTTATCAGCAAACCCACCCCAACCCCAACTATGCTACCCCACATGCACTCACCCCACCAACCCCACTTCCCACCTCCCCCCATCTACAACCCCACCTACACCCCACCTACAAACCCCACCTACAACTCCCTTATTTTTTGAAATTAATTTCTACTTTTTTGTTTTATAATATCTTATTCATCCATCATAATAGATTATTTTAGAATTTTATGGGAACAAACCATGGAAATTCATTATAGTCCACTCTTATCCATGAAATTACATTGCGGGTAATATTTTGTCACAGTGTTCACTCCATAGGTGAAAACATATCAGGATATAACTATCAGCAGGAAAAATCTGCAAACATCCAAAATTCATCACAAAAAACTCAGTTTTTGCCACCTACAGCCGACTGGTAACAAGAAATGAAGGATATTTACGTATCCTACGGCCAAATTCAAAACGTCAGGGCGTTTGTTTCCGGCTCAAATTTGATCCAAGAAATCGCTCGATCTTTCAACATTAGCAAAAGTCCAGATGTGATCTTTGATATATCAGACAATGAAAATGACCGAATACCTGTTTTCACAGAAAATTCCAAAAATTTGAAAAAAGGGAGACATTATTTATGGATTGAAGCGGCAGACACTCTACCGAACAAAACAATGATACAGAATGCACTCTTTTGTTCAATGGCCATTTATTGCGAAAATCCCGCTGAATACCTGCAGTTTAACAAAAAGTTTCACAGTGTCAGCAGATATTTATTTGCCATCAACAAAACTGATGAACAACTAATTGTTGTCATAGCAGAAAAAAAAGTCCAAAACACCACTAAAAAAACTTTGATTATTGCGTTTCGAAGTGTCAACCTCGATTTATCGAATTCAGTCGATGAAAAAGAAGTTTACACAATCAGCTGTAAAACAGAGAGCTATGAAAGTCAGATCACGGCCATACTGCTTCTTGCTGAAATCAACAGAGTTGATGAAATTTTAACATGCGGACATTTGATGGGTGGGGCATTAGCCTCTTTGATCCATTTCCGTATCAGCCATATTTTACGAGTTGATTCAAAGAACCACAATTATCAGATTTCAAACATTACTTTTAATACTCCTATAATAAACAAAAGAAACAAATGCGATTGTCAAACGTTTACCAGCGAAATGTCATCAAACGTAATTCAAATTTCAATTGCCTCAAATTTGCGTAATTATGCGAAAATACTCCAGTGTTTGCAAGAACAGTATTATTCTGAAAAAACATCACAAGCTCAAGATCACAGCATTGCGTCCGAAAACTCGTCACAGAACGAAGAAGATAAATTTGTTCCAATCGGTTTTTTCCTTAAGCTTCCAATTGAAAGTTTGGATGAAAGTTCAACGATTAGAAAAACCCCGCGCTTCCAACGTTGGACAGGAAACAAATTTAGGAACAAGGACGTACCGCTTGGTTTGCAAAATCTTCATGATTCGTTAAAGTCTTTTTTCGCTGGATTTGCTTCATTTCCAAATTCTCAGATAGCTAATGATAGTTTTGACCGACTATTGAAACAACAAGAAGAAAATTTTAGTGTATCGAAGTCGATTCCGAATTATAAATCCCCGATTGCTAATTTACCAAACAGTGCTGGATTTTTTAAAATCAATAGTAATTATATGGGCAGAGCGTAGTGTAATTGTACAATGAGACTTTTTTTCCAACCTAAGTTGAAAATTAAGATGCCGCTTTTAGTGGTGTTTTTCCAATGCCAAAATACTACTTCGGGGCTTTTTAGGCGTATAAATACATTTAAAAACTAATTAGTATCAAGTTGATACTTTTTTAAGACATCAAATGTACCGAAAAAAAATTGTTTCGTGTAATAGTGTAATAGAAAAAATTCGTTTTCAGAAATTTTCCAACGTTTAGTTTATTACGTTCTTATTTATTACCTGCAAAGTTACCGAAGTTGCCTCTTGTTTATTTAAATCCAAATTACTAAATGCAACGTTTGAGTTTTTGTGCATTTTAAATCTGTTGGTCTTTTGCCTCTTTCTCGCTAGTATGTGCAAAGCGCAGCGTCTCTTCTGTGCAATGACTTTGTTTGCTACCTTTAAAAAAAGCCTCCGTGCGGTGAATTGACCTATACAATGACTTAATAACAATCTTGGAGTATTTTTCGTTTTTCGTGTCTTAGGAAAGTTTTGATTAGATTGAGGGCTGCACACATTAGTCTTGATAGATTTAGAAAAATCCAACACTGCTCAAAGACCAATCATCTTGCTTGGTTGTTCTTGAGATGGACATGAGGAGCTATATGAGTTGTAAAATTGATTCCAAAAAACCGCCCTTCCAGCGAGCTCAACTTGTGGATTTGAAAATCAACCAAAACGAGATATATAGATTTAATCGGTTAGTAGAAAAATTAATTGCTAGCCATGATTGGTGCTCATGGAACAGTCAACTTTTCCCAGCCGTTGATTACATAAACACTTTTAGTTTTAAGCATCTGTACAATAATGATTCTCTTGTAACTGCCGTATTGTTGGGGATTTTAGCTGAAGATGAACGATTTATAAAATAGGGGACTTTTTTTGATGGACATACATATACTCGTATAAACTTTTGAAAAAGTTGCTTTTGATTAATTAAAATTTTGTTTATTCTGCTATGCCTACATAAATGATCTTGTTTCATCAATAAAAAATGCCTCAATAAAATCTAGACTTGTGCAAGATAGTAAATATCGAGGTAACAAATAATTATTTTTAACTTTATGTTTTTTGCAGCTTCAATGGATACATTTGCCAACGCTTTCTTCGAGGTAAATTAACTACTCAAGAATTTCTGAGAACAATTATAGGAAATTTCGTTGCAGAAGAGCATTTATCTTTGAAAGCTGCCCTACTTACGTTAGAAAACAATTTTATACCGGACGGTAGAACTTCAGTCTACGGAATAGTTAAAACAGCAGCTTTTTCCGACGGGATTTTCAAATTAAATATCAAATCCATCTTCCGCTTTTTTAATTTTTGGAAACGGAACATATCGAGCGACAGCCAAAAAGTTGAGTTAATTGTGGCTTCTGCTGACATTCTAGGTATACAGTTTCAAAAATCGTTTCAAGAAATTAGAGAACGTGACATTCAAGAATGTTTCAAGCAAAAATTATTACCTTTGAAAGCAAATTGTTTCCAAAATTGCAGCAGCAATGGTCCCATG
The DNA here is from genome assembly GCF_963678635.1 of Symsagittifera roscoffensis. Classification (NCBI taxonomy): domain Eukaryota; kingdom Metazoa; phylum Xenacoelomorpha; order Acoela; family Convolutidae; genus Symsagittifera; species Symsagittifera roscoffensis. The sequence continues at coordinate 28,883,336 of NC_087071.1, read as the reverse complement.
AAACAACGGAAATTTATAGAAAATCAATTGAAAGCATTCTGGATTTCTTTGTCTAAAGAAATATTGACATCGTATTGCAGGGATCCCACGTCCTTGTCTAATTCTGTCATCAAAATGATTGATGATAAAGTGAAAAAGAAAACTGATTCGAAAAGTATCTTCTCTACAATTAGAGTTAAGCTCTGGGGTTTCTCGGAAAATTTATCGGGACTTTTTAATGCTATTAAAAGAGATTCGACGATTATGCAAAACATAGGAGCAAGAAGTTACTTGCGAAAACGAGGTTTGAACACGAAGGAAGATTCCCAAAACGATCAACTTGAGAAAAATACGCCCCAATTTCACTTTCAAATGAACGAGACTGGGCAATCATACTTTTACGATCAATCTGCAAAATTTCCGAAAAAACAAATTTTCTATAGTTTGTAATTGAATCTCTTTATCGAATAGACTTCTTCAAGTCTAGAAACTTTGAATTAATTTTCTTTTCATAACTAGGACCTTCCTTCATTTGTATCTCAACATCTTAAATTTATACTAGTTATTTGAATTTCGACGTTTTTTAATATTCAATTGTTTGCTTTTTTTATTAAAAAAATAAACATAAAATTAATAAATTAATCAAAAAATTTTTTTTGTCTTGGAAACCAATATTGGAAACCTAGAAAACCAATATCATAGCTTCATCAACAGATTTCTTTGCGGTTTAAATAACTTTCAGACAGCAAATTTACTTGGATCGAAAATCCAAGCTTCAGAATGGTATATATGTGATGCGATCAAGGACAATATAAACAAATATTTGTGTTTGCCTGCAGGTCCGTAATGATATGTCCTGAAACAGGATATAGAGTTTGCAATTTCTAAAGAAAGAGAATAGAGCTGTAAGGGTTTTTTAATCTTTACAATGGTAAAAGAATGGCAAAAAAATTTTGGGTTTTGGTGGTACTTTTTTGGTTTTCAAAGTTCTAAGTTTAAGTCACATTTCCTTGCCGCGCATTCTAGAGCTGGCGATTTTTTTTTTGAGAAAAGGTTTTATTTATTGTTGCAGTCAATAAAATCAGCTATGCTCAGACTCTGCCGAGACTTATTATTTGTTTTATCTGTATTTTTGTAAAAAAAACAATATACAAACCGAAAGTTATCGGTTCATTACCTGTTATGGGAAAACGAAGTTTCTCTTCAACGCACTAAAAAATAAACTTCAATGATCAATTATACAAGCAAAAATTCTTCTAAGACTGTTATGCATCTAAAACCAATCTGGATTTCAAAAAACAACACCCAGGGTTTCCGCCAAAATTTTTTTCCTTACGGTCTAAATGAGTTAAGAAAAGGAATTACTTTTTCATACAAAACCCAAAAAGTTCATTTTTTGATCCTAATAAAATTCAAGTTTTTGGATGCTATCTTATTTTAATAAGCAGAAGACTGGTAGCAATCAGTGACTTTGACATTTTCTACGCATACAATGGTATAAGGCAGTCTCGCAATGTTTTTTATGTCTTAAGACGGTGTTTGTTAAGTTAGGGTCTATAAACATGATAATCTTGATAGTTTTAGAAAAATTCAACACTGCTCACAGCTCACTCATCATTCTTGTTTGTTTTAAACATGGACAAAAGAAGCGATATGGGCTGTTAATTCTCAGACACGAGTTCAATGGTGGTTTTCTGTAATTGCCGTTTCGTGATGTTTTGATTGAGATTGAACGATTTAGAAAGTTTTTATAAGTTGTTTTGCATGACAAAAACAATGAGTTATTCTCATACCAGCCAAATTTTCCTTTTGATGTTTTTTTGTAAGTTGGAAATTTTTGCTAACTTTTCTATCGCCATATATTTGATCTTTTTATCAAAACATCTCTTTCAAATGTTTATTAGGAAAACAATAGCCTTGCGCAAACTTAATGCCATCAATATATTCATTTATTGATTTTAGCTAACATAAAAATGAATACGCTTGAAGTCGATATCTAATCGAAGATCAATTATCGATGAAAACTGTTCTACATTCCACAGGAAACCTTTTCATAAGAGATGGTTTAACTTCAAGCTACCGAATATTTAAAGTAGCTTCCGACAAGTTCTAAAATTGATTATCACATCCAGCTTATGATTTATTAATTTTGGTTAAGAAAGTTGGGAAAATTAATTTCAAGAATAAAATGATAAGAATGACATTCAATTATTTCAGTCAAAAATATTTCCTCTAATTGTTACTGGTTTATAAAACGCCAGTAGCACTGGTAACTTAAAACAGCAGAACAATGCAGAAAATCAAAAAAATATATATTTTTTGGATTTTATTTTTACTAAAGAATGATTGACATCGTATTGCAGGGATTGTATTTTCTTGTCTAGTTTTGTCATCTAATCGATTTATGATATAATGAATAAAAAAGTAAGTCAAGTGGTTGTTTCTCATCAATTCGACTTAAGCTTTCAGGTTTCTCGGAAAAGTTTTCGGGACTTTTAATTACCATTTATAAAGATACGAAAATTATGAAAAACGTTCCAGCAAAATTTTTTTTTCAAAAACGAGGTTTTAATGCTAGGAAAGATCGAAAAACTTTAAAAAAGTGGGCCTCATTGTGAGCTTCAATAAAACGAGACAGGTTAATCAAGTATTTAATATCAATCAGCAAAAACACCAGAGAATTAAATTGTATAGTGTGTACTTGAAATGGTGTTTTATTAGACATCTTCATTTTTATACTTTTTTATCAAATTTTCAATGAAATTTACAGAAACGTAGAAACGTACAGTTATTAATTCATCTGTATCTCCTAATGTGAGACTTTTTAACTTTAATGAAGGTGAATTTTTATTAACAACTATTTGATTGATCTTTGTGAGAATTTCAATAAAAATTTCATCAAACTAATCCAAGATAAAGGTGTCCTGGAAATCAGGTTTGGTAATTTCGTTTTTTTTTCTTAAAATTAAAATAAATCCAAAGATTTTTCTGCCGTTTTTTTCCGCGGGTTAAGTTGCTAGTACAAATTGATTTCAATTGGATCGATACTCCAAACTTTACAGTGTTGTAAAAGTGATGCAACCGAGGGGGCATAGAGGACCACGTTTTTTAATATTTGTGTTTGTTTTCAGTTCCAAAATCCTACGTATGGAGACAGGGTATAAAAACATAATTTTTTGAGATAGTGAATAGAAGTTGTGAGGTTTTATTTCGTGTAAATGGCAAGAAAAAAATGGTCAGAAAAAAAGTAGTTTTTGTCGTATGGCCTTAATTAGGTTTTAAGTCTGATAAACAAGTTTTTGTCACCTGTTCCACCGCGCATTCTAGAATTGGTGAGTTTCAATTTTGGCGTTGAGAAAGGATTTTACTTAAGGTTGCCTTATTCAAATTAATTATGCTAAGGCTCAGTCGAAACTTAAAAGAAGTTTACTTGAAATTTCTAAAAACTCAATGGTGATATCGTAACTAAATATGTTTTACTCTACTACATCTCTAACTAATGGGAGAATATCCCTCAAAACTCCACGAAACGGTTTCGGATCATATCCTGATTTTTCCAGAAAATCATTAAAAGTCTTGGAAGTGGATGTTTCAAGACTAGTTGTTCCATGCAAATGAACTGCAAGCGCTCGAAACAAACACAAGATGTTGTTGTATGGATGTTTTGTGTCTTGATTCGAAACCAAACAATTAACTTGGTTACTCCTCTGGAGTGGTTCGGTAATCACTGAATCTGGAGATCCCATTGGTACGTTTTTCAAAAAGGCGGCAAAATTGATCACATTTGTGATCAACTTGAATTGCCATTTTGTTTCTTGTGTCTCTTGTGTAAAAAGTTCAATGATATTTTGCTCATGAACTTATTCTGTATGGTCGTCAAATCTGCTTTAGTACAGAGCAGCATAGACTTATTAAAAAGTGTGTTACTTTCATGAGCGTAGAAAAAACTGTATTTGCGGGTTTCTATATAACGTAACACAAATCCCAAGGCGATGTTGATTTTTGCTGCACAATCAAGTTTTTGAAAGACTTGATCCAGTTTTTCACCGACTAGATTAGAATCTAGTTTTGAACGTTGAAAAAGGAATACCTTGTGGCGTCCATTTTTTCCTCGCTTTCAACCCGTGATGTTTTCTACGATGCTGTTGAAGTGAGCAACAATGTGGGAAAGTTTTCTTGCTCGAAACACACTATGTGCACTTTGGGTTGACTTTACGTGCTTCTCGCTCGTATGGAAAGTCAATTCTTGCTGATTGTAAGTAAAATAATTCATTCCGGACAAAAAATAACTCCTCGATTGACTCTACTATACTCTTCACCACAGACCTCGCATTTCACGTTTTCATTTCTGTTGAGTGCCGGCATCTGAAAGAAAAATTGGAAGATATTGCATGTACCAAAAATAAATAAAAGTAAACGTCCACAACAAAATTGGGAGATTTAAAAGGCCCCGAAAATATTAGTGTTGAATTGCTCAAAGTTATTAAAAATAATCTCAAGTAGTTATGCAAAGTACAGAGCGGTTGCTTTCAAGGTAAAAGAAGATCAGATTGAAATGAGTTTTATTTTTTATTGCTTGGAGAAAATCAACCAACCAGAATTGAGTATTCTTTAATAACACTGATTGTTGGAAAACAACCAATCAGAGTCCAGCATTTTCTGAAAGTGAACAGTTCATCAGTTTTCAAAACTTAATCAATTTTTGAAAAAGTTTATCAAAAAAACATTTGAATTTTCTCGAGTTAATTTAGAAAAAGAAAAAAAAATTCCAATTGATTTTCTTATCTAATAAATAGATGTGACTCCTACTTTTTTTATTATTTTTTGAACTTCTATGTTGTTCAAAATAGAGTTCTCCAAGTAAGTGAAGGTTTATTTAAGGAAATTCACTCAATCAAAGAGTTTTGTTTTGATTTACATATTGCTTATCAAACTTACAGCTGGATTACACTTGACTAGGAAAAAAAACTTTTTTCTTTCTAGAAAAATTGAAATTAGTCAAAAAACGGTAAGATAATATTTTAATTATTCTTTTTATCCCCTACCCAATACCGAAATTTGTAAAAACTGTACAACAAAGTTCTTTATTCCTTCGTTTTAGGAACTTTTTTTTAAATTTTTAAAAATGGAACTTTGTTTCCGATTGGACACGAAATTTATGTAAAATTTCCATAAAAAGAGGCTGAAATCTGATTGGACACGACACCAGACCAAACATGGAAAATCATTTATAGATATCCCTCAAACATAAAAACAATTTAATTTCTATTTAACTACTGTCAAATTTTTCCTCTTTCAGCTCTAAAAACTTTAAATTCAATTTATCTACCGTCAACTACCTCCATTCTCAGCTCTCAATCAAGCTTTTTTTACTCTGTGTCTTTTACACAACTTAATGTTCAAAATGATCTTCTCAGTGCAAAACAGCAACTTTTTGTTTTCGGTAGAATTTTCGCCTGATCTAGTACAAGTTCAAGTGCGAGAAACAGTCTCTGAAGTATTTTTGACACAAACAGACATCCCAATCCAAGTCTGGCACATGGTGGAAGTGATGCGCAGTGATTTCAACGAGCATCTTTAACGCAAATTCTCATGACAGAGAACCAACTTGGAGAAATGCAAATGATAGAGAAAGTGGCTAAGCATGTACTACTCGTGAACTACTCCGACACGTCGAGTGTGAACTACTCCGACACTCCTGATTCTAATTGTGTGGCTCAACCAGTCGACGATTTCCTCTTTCCTTGGGAGGAAGCAGGATCAGCCGAAAAACCTCACCACAAAGGACGAAGATGATTATTTCTCAGAAACAATGACGCCTCCAGCTCCTCAATAACCACTACAACCACGTCCAGCTCTGCGTTCTATAGAGAACCTCCAAAACTCTCGACAGCTCGTCGATTGAATATTGTTTGTAAATATTTGATGCTTGATATTTATTTTGTTCTTTGTAATAAATTTCTTCAATTTCATATTAACTACAAAAATAAAGGAGAATTTCAAAGTAGAAATTAAAAAAAAAACAGGTTACAACCCAATTAAGCGCTCCAAATTCAGGTACATGTTAGAAAACTTGATTGATTTTTGCACACAAATTATAGAACAAAAACAGTAGAAACATTGTACACAAGTAAAAAATACCTGATGATTTTTTGCACTTTGTCAAAAAAACTCAAACACTTTTTGCATTTTGTAGCAAAAAACACATTTGGTGAAACACTTTTTTGCAACACTTTTAGCATCTTGCCAAAAGAAGTTATTGAATTTTTTCTTGCACAGTTAATTATTAATTATTATGAAACTTTTGTTCAAAAACCAAAATTCTTGAAAGTTTGTTTTTGCATGTCTGTTGATCAGAAACAATAGAAAACCAATGTTTTAACATGGGAATAGCGATGAAAGTCATCAATATATTGAAATTTTCTAAGCAGTAAATTAACAAGTTTCTTGTTTTTCAAATTAATATTTTGCGTTTTTGCTTAATTATCTAGGAAATGAAGTTCAAATTTTGCATAATTTTTGAAAAAATCAAGGAAAAACATGCTTCATACCAAAAAAAAATCTTAGGTATTTTCGCACACTTGTCAAAAATTCAAAACGATTTTTACAATCTGCAAAAAATTTTCAAGCATCTTGAAAAAAATTTTGAGAGAAATTTTTGCACACGTAGAGCTATATGTTAAAAACTGTTCAAGCTCGAACAAAGTTAAATTTGACAAGATTCTAAAAAAAAATCTGGGTTCTGACATAACTCTCGACAGAGCTGAGAAGGTATCTTTTGAATTATTTAGGCAATAAAAAGTAAATCAACTTGAGAAAAAGATATCATTACACTTAAACTTTTATAGAACAGTGAAAGTTGTAGAAAAATTCAACCAGAGAAATTGACATCCTTACTCATTAACTTCTAGAATCTTCTAATGTTTAGAATCTACAGAATAATTCCTGGAAGTTTATAAGAAGTCATTACACATTAACTTCTGGGTTTTTCTGACTCTTCTAAACTCTAGAAATATCCGTTAAAAATTTAACCATTCAGAACTGTAGAACTAATTCTAAGGTGATGAGATTGATAAAAAAATTTGTGGATTTTGTTTGATTTGCTAGTTTTTTTGAATCTAAATAAATCTAATCAACCAAGATTGTGATTAATAGGAATGGTTTCTAAGGATATTCTGCCTTTATTTGATACCTTTCAAAAGTTATTCAACAAAAAATTCTAATTCTACAAAACCATTTAACAACAATTAAAGTGAACCAAATGGTGAAAATTTTTAAAATGAGCTCAGATATTATTAGAGAATGTGAGCCAAGTCTACAGCTAAAAACAAAATCGTTGAGTTAGTTTGAAAATCTCCTACATTTCAGTTCATGCTTTCAACGTGAATACAATTTTTAAAAGAAAAGGAAATCTATCTCAAATTATGAAACCAATCATAATGGAACGGGTGAGTTACAGCATCCAGTTTGAAGCTGGTATCGAAACTCTCAAGAGTCTCAAATTTAATAAAATCTCTCAAGCAAGTGAGCAAATTATCATAGATGTTTCAGGATCGGGAGAACACGAGAGTAAAAAAATTAGAAAATTTAGAAAAAAGTTGGCTATGTCTAAGTCACCTCCGAGAAAAATATACGGGTTTTCAAATGACTCCAATGAAAAAAATATAATGATGAAGCTGGGGATCTGGAATACAGAAATAGTTGCCATATGCTTACTTGGGAAAATTTACCACAAATGACTATTTTTGAAGAAATGGTTGAATTTGACATCTTCTACAGAGATCCGAAGTAGTGTTTCAGACCCTAATGAATTCCCCTACATAATGCGCGAAAATTTGAAACAATTCTTGATAGAAGGTCCAAGAAAGAAAAATTGAATATTCAACAGGATAACTTAGCTCTGTTGAGAAGAAAACATTGTGTGGTACATGAAGAAGATATGACAACGAAATCGAAATTTAAAACAATTTTTGTTTCACTAAGACTTTTACACATGTTTGCAGGTTTCCCATTTTATTGTGTGGATGCTAGTTTTTGGTTAGAACATAAATAATGTATCTTGAGTTTTTTCCGAATTACTCGTTGCTTCGCAATACCTGGTATCTCTTCCGTGGTAAGTTATGTTGAACTGCTCGAGTAAGCTGAATGGATACTTCTTTGCTTGATGTAACAATACTAGAATAGAATTTGAACAAAGTGTAGAAACCGTCAATTTTTGATATATGTAAATATATTTATCTAATCTCTGCAAAGTTTGGCTCAGATATGTTCCCATTGAAACCAAATGGAACCTATAGTTCTTCACCGAACATGAAGAATTGTGGGTAGACAAACAATACTCCGGAGTTACTATGTACTTTTCGTAAAATTCGTTGGAAACAGAAACAAATAGCGATTTTTTACTGTAATCTGGATAAAAGCTGGAAGAGCTTGACACATAGCAGTTCTCATTGCGAAGAATAATTTTCGAAAAAAAAATAGATTTATATAGCAAAAATAACGCCTACGCACTTTCCATATAATGGAAATTTATATAAATCTTTCCACGTTTGGTATTACTTCCAAATATGGGAATCGCGATGAATCATACTGCTTACTTCCGTTTTCATTTAATCTCGAAATAATTTTTCTCGTTTTTCCTCATCTGATCAGTTTACTCTTCAAAAATTTACTCAAAAAAAGATGCTAGTCCCAATTCTTTTGAATTCTCAAAAACTCAATCAAGAATTGGGAGATATGTTTGGTTCCGAAAACCCTACAGGGGGAAAAATGAATTTGAACACTGCTTTCAACTATTAAAAATTTATGATTTGAGACAGTTTGAAAATTCCCAACAAGTCTATCTTAGTGAAAAAGAAAGAGAAGAAATATCGGCAATCCGGAGAACAGTTATTCACAATGCTCAAAACTTTGGACTCTTACCTATATATGAAGCCCAATCTGGCAAAGAATAACAATGGATCAGGAGCTCAACATCTGTAATAGAGTATTTGAAAAAGAAACATACAACATAAGGAGGTATGTTTTTCCTTATGTTTCCTTTTTTTTCCTATTCGACTCTTCACTGCAAAAGAGAATGAAACTATAAAACAAGTTGTCTACGTCATCAATACTTTGAGCGATATCAAAGAGCTGTCCCAAACATAGGGAGACTTTATGTTTGCTGATAATTGTACACCTCAGCAGTGCTTTGTGATGTTTTGTATGTTTGTTAATCGGAACAATAAAAGTGCAAAGCTAATTTTTCTCACTGAAGTGTACATTCAGTGCTAGGATATCTGAGGAAAAACAGTTGTTTTTCTTTTATTTGCTTAAGAAATTACAGAAAGTTTAATTAATTGTAGTTTTTATCAAAATTCTTCTAGATTTTGTCATATTTGAACAAAATTTTAACCAAGAATGTTTATTTAGTTGAAAACATTATCATGATTTTTTTTTCGAATTTCTGATGTTCATTAGTTGTTTTTAGTTTTTTTTGCTTTAATTTGAGATTTTGATTGGCTATATGAAATTCCTAGAACTTAAGTAAAATCTAATCAAAGGAAGTTTTTTGGTATTTTTTTTTTCAAGATAACTCAAAGAAGATACAATAAGTTTTTCAAGAGTTTTTCTCAAGTTTCTTTGTTTAATTAAGTAGAAAATATTTTCCTGTCAAAAGCGTTTTCAAGGTCTGAAATGATCTTTATCAGATTTCAAGGTTGAACTACAACAAAAAAACTAAAACAGTGGTGGACAGATAACAATGATTTAACTTGTATACAAACACAGATTTTGTTTAAAAAAAGATGGAGAGGAGATTTCAGAAAAGAAGAGTAAAGCAAATTTATCAACAATAGTTTTTTCAGAAGAGTTAACTCAGAAAAAATGGTCGATCAGTAAAACACAAAACAATGGAAGAGCGTAAACAACAAAAAATGAATATAAGGAACATCATTCCGATTGCTGTTTTAAATTTGATACAAAAACAGAATCTAGATTTGTCAGAATATCTTTTAACCAATTTTACCAATTTAAAAAGTTCCGGTTGCTTAATTTACTATATACCAAAAAGAAAATGGTAAATTGTATCTTTTGTTAATTTATTTTTTTGCTGGTTAGAAACAGAAAAAAGCGAAAAAAAATTGATCGAAATTTCAAAATTTGAACTGAGTATCGAAAAAAATATATAAAGCAAAAAAGAAAAATTTATCTCACTTTGGTGTCAAATATATGTTAGTTATGTTGGGAAAATCCCCTGAAAAAAACGAAACTATTTCAAAATTGTTGAGATGCCGTCACTGAATAGAAAAGAAAGAGTTGGTCTTGAATGTGGGAGGTAATACACGAGTAAAGATGCGTCAAGACATCGCAAGCACTTTGGCGTTTTAAAGTAATCCAATTGTAACTTTTACACAAATAGCAGTGAGGAACTCATTGATCATATCAAGAAGAAGCATTTTCTTGTCAATATAATGTTAAAAATGGAAAAAACGCCCAGCAAACTCGAAATACACTCCGAGAGAAGGTAAAAACAATATATTTTAATCAAAAACATAGTAGAAAATGCTTTAAATAATAATTTTTACTGAATCTGACTTTCTATACAATTGTGATGAACTTGAAAATAAAATTCTTGAAAAATTAAACAATTTTATCACTATTTTTGCTCTGACCTTAATTTTTTTTTCAAGAAATCCGGTTGATGATAAAACCAGCAACAACCGACTTTAAATTGTCGTGAAAATGTCTATGGAAATCGATGCGAAAATCTTCAACCTACAGTAAACACTTCATTGGTTGAGATAAATTTGTATTAAAAGTGAATCACAAAAGTGCTAATGAGTGCTTAAGTATTTGTTGAAATATTATAAAAAACTGGACATTTATAAAACATCGACTAATTGAAAGGTTTTGCCTAGTTACTTTTTTAATTTTTCCTTGTGTAGTGCTGATAAAAGTGTTCATAGAGTAGTGCAGTTTAAAGTTAAAGCAGACAATGAGGGTTGATTTATTTATTATTTTGGTTTTGTACTGTTTTTTGACGATTTCAGAAAAGAAATGGATAACCGACTTATAGAAGAATTTAAAAAAAGGTTTTGCTAATTTTTGAAAACTTCAACTTAATAATATACAACATTCTCAACCCAAATTTATCTTCAAAATTGAAAATCAGAAGTGAAACAGCAACATGCTTTTATCAGGTTGAAAATTTTAGCAAAGATTTATAGTAAAAATTCTGCTTCGGTTTATTGAATGTTCGTTGAAATGATTCATTTTCCATCTTTTGTTCAACTTTCAAGTAAAATTTTGTTCGAATTGGATTAAAATGGAAGAGATGAAACAGAAACTGAAAAAACACTTTTTTGAGATACTTTTTAAAAGATATCAACTTTTTTAATTGGAATTTTGAAATACACTCATAAAAATCTAGCTTATAAACTTCAACTTGAGAAAAAATCCAACATAAAAGTGTGATGCTTGGAACGTTTTTTTAACAATTGACATATTAGGTAAATTTATATGAAAACTCAGATTTTTTGGGGATTTTTTTTGCAAAGTAAATCAATCCTAATGAAACGGGTGAGTTACAGCATCCAGTTTGAAGCTGGTACCAAAACTGTCAAGAGTCTCAAAATTATTAAAATCTCTCAAGCAAGTGAGCAAATTGTCATAGATGTTTCAGGATCGGGAGAACACGAGAGAAAAAAAATAGAAAATATAATGATGAAGCTGTGGATCTGGAATACAGAAATAGTTCCCATATGCTTACTTGGGAAAATTTACCACAAATGACAATTTTTGAAAAAATGGTTGAATTTGACGTCTTCTACAGAGATCCGAAGTAGTGTTTCAGACTCTTATGAATTCCCCTACATAATGGGCGAAAATTTGAAACAATTCGTGATAGAAGGTCCAAGAAAGAAAAATTGAATATTCAACAGGATAACTTAGCTCTGTTGAGAAGAAAACATTGTGTGGTACATGAAGAAGATATGACAACGAAATCGAAACTTAAAACAATTTTTGTTTCACTTGAAAAAGAAACATACAACATCAGGGGGGTGTGTGTGGCAATCAAGAAGTAAAATGTTAACAACTTTTCCCTATTTGTCATATTTGACTCTTCACTGCAAAAGAGAATGAAACTATAAAACAAGTTGTCTATGTCAACAATACTTTGAGCGAAATCAAAGAATGGTCCCAAACTTTGGGAGATTTTATGTTTGCTGATAATTGTACACCTCAGCAGTGCTTTGTGATGTTTTGTATGTTTGTTAATCGAAACAATAAAGGTGCAAAACTATTTTTTCTCATTGAAGTGTACATTTAGTGCTAGGATATCTGAGGAAAAATCAGACAAAACATACAATTTAGTCAAAACAGACATGAAACACAAACCAATCAACAGTTGAATTTCATTTATTTGCTTAAGAAATTACAGAAAGTTTAATTAGCTATAGTTTTTATCAACATTCAACTGGATTTTGTGATATTTGAACAAAATTCTAACCAAGAATGTTTATTTAGCTGAAAACATTATCATTATTTTTTTTTGAATTTCTGACTTTCATTAGTTGTTTTTAATTTTTTTTGCTTTAATTTGGGGTTTTAATCGGCTATATGAAATTCCTAGAACTTAAGTAAAATCTAATCAAAGAAAATTTTATGGTGATTTTTTTTGAAAATAACTCAAAGAAGATACAATAAGTTTTTCAAGAGTTTTTCTCAAGTTTCTTTGTTTAATTAAGTTAAAAAAAATATGTTTCTGTCAAAAGCGTTTTCAAGGTCTGAAATAATCATTTATCAGATTTCAAGGTTGAACTACAACAAAAAAACTAAAAGAGTGGTGGACAGATAACGATGATTTAACTTGTATAGAAACACAGATTTTGTTCAAAAAAAATGGAGAGGAGATTTAAGAAAAGAAGAGTAAAGCAAATTTATCAACAATACTTTTTTAGAAGAGTTAACTCAGAATAAGTGGTCGATCAGTAAAACACAAAACAATGGAAGAGCGTAAACAACAAAAAATGAAGATAAGGAACATCATTCCAATTACTGTTTTAAATCTGATACAAAAACAGAATCTAGTTTTGTCAGAATATCTTTTAACCGATTTTACCAATTTAAAAACTTCCGGTTGCTTAAATTACTATATACCAAAAAGAAAATGATAAATTGTATTTTTTGTTAAATTATTTTTTTGCTGGTTAGAAACAGAAAAAAGCGAAAAAAATTGATCAAAATTTCAAAATTTGAATTAGTATCGAAAAAATATATAGAGCAAAAAAGAAAAATTTATCTCACTTTGGTGGCAAACGTATATGTTAATTATGTTGGGAAAATCCCCCGAAAAAAAATTGTATCAAAATTGTTGAGATGCCGTCACTGAATAGAAAAGAAAGAGTTGTAAGTCTTGAATGTGGGAGGTAATACACACGTAAAGATGCGTCAAGACATCGCAAGCACTTTGGCGTTTTAAAGTAATCCAATTGTAACTTTTACACGAATAGCAGTGAGGAACTCATTGATCATATCAAGAAGAAGCATTTTCTTGTCAATATAATGTTAAAAATGGAAAAAACGCCCAGCAAACTCGAAATACACTCCGAGAGAAGATAAAAACAATGTATTTTAATCAAAAACATAGTAGAAAATGCTTCAAATAATAATTTTTACTGAATCTGACTTTCTATACAATTGTGATGAACTTGAAAATAAAATTCTTGAAAAATTAAACAATTTTCTTATCACTATTTTTGCTCTGACCTTAATTTTTTTTTTCAAGAAATCCGGTTGATGATAAAACCAGCAACAACCGACTTTAAATTGTCGTGAAAATTTCTATGGAAATCGATGCAAAAACTTCAACCTACAGTAAACACTTCATTGGTTGAGAAAAATTTGTATTAAAAGTGAATCACAAAAGTGATAATGAGTGCTTAAGTATTTGTTGAAATATTATAAAAAACTGGACATTTATAAAACATCGACTAATTGAAAAGTTTTGCCTAGTTACTTTTTTAATTTTTCCTTGTGTAGTGCTGATAAAAGTGTTCATAGAGTAGTGCAGTTTTAAGCAGACAATGAGGGTTGATTTATTAAGTATTTTGGTTTTGTACTGTTTTTTGACGATTTCAGAAAAGAATAGGATAACCGACTTATAGAAGATTTTAAAAAAAGATTTTTGCTAATTTTTGAAAACTTCAACTTAATAATATACAACATTCTCAACCAAAATTTTTCTTCAAAATTGAAAATCATAAGTGAAACAGCAACATGCTATAATCAGGTTGAAAATTTTAGCAAAGATTTATAGTAAAAATTCTGCTTCGGTTTATTGAATGTTCGTTGAAATGATTCATTTTCCATCTTTTGTTCAAGTTTCAAGTAAAATGTTATTCGAATTGGATTAAATTGGAAGAGATGAAGCAGAAACTGAGAAAACACTTATTTGAGATAGATACTCAACTTTTTTAATAGGAGTTTTGAAATAATCTCATAAAAAAATTAGCTTATAAATTTCAACTTGAGAAAAAATCCAACATAAAAGATTGATGCTTGGAAAGTTTTTTAACATTTGACATATTACGTAAATTTATATGAAAACTCAGATTTTTTGAGGATTTTTTTGCAAAGTAAACCAATCCTAATGGAACGGGTGAGTTACAGCATCCAGTTTGAAGCTGGTACCAAAACTGTCAAGAGTTTCAAATTTAATAAAATCTCTCAAGCAAGTGAGCAAATTGTCATAGATGTTTCAGGATCAGGAGAACAGGAGAGAAAAAGAATTAGAAAATTTAGAAAAAAATTTGGCTATGTCTTAGTCACCTCCGAATAAAATATACGGGTTTTTATATGATTCAAATGAAAAAAATATAATAATGAAGCTGTGGATCTGGAATAAAGGAATAGTTCCCAAATGCTTACTTGGGAAAATTTACCACAAATGACTATTTTTGAAGAAATGGTTGAATTTGACATCTTCTACAGAGATCCGAAGTAGTGTTCCAGACCCTTATGAATTTCCCTACATATTGGGCGAAAGTTTGAAACAATTCGTGATAGAAGGTCTAAGAAAGAAAAATTGAATATTCAACAGGATAACTTAGCTCTGTTGAGAAGAAAACATTGTGTGGTACATGAAGAAGATATGACAACGAAATCGAAATTTAAAACAATTTTTGTTTCACTAAGACTTTTACACATGTTTGCAGGTTTCCCATTTTTTTTTTGTAAATTGAGTTTCTTTTCATTTGAATTAAGTGTTCCTGAACCAAAGCTTAGTTTTAAAGACTTATCAGGGCAAAGTTAGGAACTAGCTTCCCTTGCTTATTTCTAATTCTGAAAATTTTCAGAGTATAAACAATACAGCTGCTCTTTTCTTGTTCCAAAAAGTCAACCTAAGGATGCATCTCTAATTTTTCAATTTTTTTATGTGCTTTTTAATGCTTCAACTATCATCAATTCCTTCTCACTTAGACATTTTTGAGAAAACTTGTGACAAAAATCAAGAATAAAAAGCGATGCTCTAACTGCTTTGCAAAAAAGTGATACTTAATGATCCCAAAAGTTATATCTTTTCTTAAATATTCTACTGTAGCAACTGAACAAGGTAACTAAAAGGAAAACATGTACAATTTGCAGAGTAATAATCAGTCGTTATCAGTTCTAATTTTATCTCTGCCAGCAATTTAGACGTTCAATTGATACTATTTTTCTACTGAGTTCCCCAGTTCTGACAAAATTTTCTTGCAAATTGAGCTCAATAGCGAAAACATGCATTAAGCAGAAAGCAAGAAAAACCTTAAAAAATAGAACATTTCTACGGAAAAACCATGAAAATAATGTGGTAAAGGCAACAGAGAGATAATCATCAGTTATGAAGAAGTTTTTGTTGAATTTCATCCAATATCTAATATACTTTCAAAAAAAATGTAAAACATTTTTAGTAAATTTCAGCAGTAGACTGTTCATTTGTATCATTTTTCTGAAATTTACTATTTACGTGAAAAACTTCTGAATAATTGTTCTACAAATTTGCTTTAATCATTGAAAAAAATTGAGGATGAGGAGTTGAATCATCGAGTTTGATCTAGAATTTCAAGGAATATCGCTCTTATTGTTCAGGTGTTTTGAGATTTTTAGTTAGTTCCTCGCTGAACTGGACAAAAACCAGTTATTTACACAAAAAAAAGGATAAAAATTTGAAGTTATTTGATAGATTCGATTAATTTTTACTTAATTTTTTGAAAATTACGATTAATTTTCCCGAGAAATAGGAAGTTTCGATTTTGATTCAGCTAACATGAGCTTTCTGTTTAATGTTCCATGCCTTATATTACAATCTTTTTAGCTCAAGTTAAGGTAAACTCTTTTGTATTTCAACAATAATTTGAGAGAAAACTGTGGAAAAATCCATATTTTTATTCAAATTTTTGTATCATTTACTCAACATGATTCCTTTTAAAATACAAATTGGGTCCATTTTCGTTTTCTGCACGTAAGTATAACTTACAATTAGATCAGAAGCGACAAAACAATTTAATAAAAACCTGATGTTTCTGCAATTATTTCCAAAAAATTAAAATTTTTGCAATTTTTTTTCCAAAAAAACTTGACTTTTTTCGAGGTTTCAGTATTTTTTAGCATGATTTCAGGTAGTTGGAGCATTGTTTTAACGGGTAAGATTATCTAATGAAATAGTTAATCGGTTGAATTATATAAAACCTTATCGTCTTTTGAAATTTAAAAAAAAAAATCATTTTTTAAATAAAAAATACAAAATTGTACTCATCTTACCATTGAATTACCATGAACAAAAAAAAACACATAAAAAATTCATTACACAATCTACAGGTAAAACTCGCCACTTAAATAATGTGCGCCATGATTTTAGCGAAAAAAAACTAGACATTTCCACACAAAATCCAATAAATTGCAGTTTTTCATAACATTTTGTTACCATCACACTGAAACCTTACCATTCCCTATCTTGATACAGTGGGAAACCTATTCCCTATCCTAATGCTTTCTTAATTCCAAACAATGAAGTTCTAATCTTTTCTGTCCTTTGCTTTGGCGTTCTCGTTTATAACAAAAAATGCTGAAATTACAATGATTTACAAAAAGTTTCAAAATTCGATCAATCAGTTGCTTATTATCACATGTTTTTAGTTTTGCGTTCACTGATTTGTAAAGAGAACCAAAATCTTCTTTTCAACATCATCTTTTTTTTCTGTTTTTCTGTTTTCCATTTTCTAGGACTTGTAATATTTATGATGGATAAATTGAGAACAGAACTAGAAAAACTAAATCCATACTATTTCCTTTCTTTGTGGAGAAATAGAGTGATTGGGTAATGCGCTTTTAGGGAAACTTAAATTAGTTCTCTTTTTTATACAGTGAAGTTTTCTTTTTAATATGAGTTCCAATTTTTCACTTCAAAATTTACGACGTCTACTTTTCTTGGAATCTGTAGCTATCCCCATAACATGCTTGCTAGACAACCGCTCGGTGAAAGTCTGAAGATTTTAGAACAAAGGAGAATGAATTGTTTTTGAATTATTTGCAAAAACGTTTGGAATTTTGTGAGTATAGAGACGTACTGTATGCTCATCGTCTGAAAACAGTGTCACTTTTCACGCTTGTAGAAAAAATCTGGCAAAAAATTACACCAATCTGTGTGCAAAATCTAAGCGATTCAACGCTATTCGAATTTAAACTGATAAAAACATTGATCAGACGCGGCAGATGTGGCATCTTCCTACCTTTTTTTTTAAATTGAGTTCCTAGTTGTTACCACTGACTCAATATACTAGTAACAAAAATATCGTAAAAAGCTGGCACAGAAAAACAAAATAGAATCCTTCTATACTACTACAAAAAACATTCAAGAAACGTCAAAAATCTCTTACACGAAAACAAAACTTTCCAATTTTACGGGATCGTCAACTTCATCGCAAATCATAAGTTCAAAAAAAAAAAGTGACAATGAAGTAATATTACATTTTCGAAGAAACTAGCGCAATAAGATTGATACAATTTAATATTTTATAAAAAAACGTCAAGTCCAGTTTCCGTAAAGCGTATTTTTTTTCTTTCTGAACAGTGATGAACTTTGGCATGACAAAATGGGTAGTTGCTCTACCTCCACCCATTTTTTCCTCATCAAATATCAAATTTGGAGCTTTTGAACATTTCAATTTCGTTTGTGACCTTCTTGTGGTTATTTCTGACATAATTTATCAAATTTGTTAACCTTCTGCAAAACATCCTGTTTCTGTAAAAGCAGGGTTTATAAATAATTTTTCGTGCTCAATTTATTTTTTTTGAGTTCTCATTGATTTCATGAAGACACCCGCTATGCCAAGCATAATGACATAGTGGTTCGAATTTATTGGGAGGAGCAAACATTTAATCACTGTTCATCCATCGGCTTTTATTCCCGCACCTCATACTCTGGTATTATCATTGCGTTCAAAAACCAAAACAACTAGATTCATATTTTTAACTCTTTTCTCTGAATTTCTCTGATACATATTTTGGTGAAACAACTTTTTTCCTTTAAAAAAACAGAAAAACAAACCAGACTCGTGAGCATGATAACACACGATTATGAAGGCTAGATGCATCTTTACACTGACGATGAGTATTATGTCGATTTGCATGGAGAAGGAAGATCTCGGAGTTTGCAAAAAACTAACCATGCAGGATATTCTGTATCCAATCAGACACAGGGAAGTTTTTAACCCAATTTGTATAGGAACATACCCGGGTATAAACCTCTGCATGTGCAAACAAACTATGTACTTTCTTTTTTTCGAAAAATCCTGCTATTTCATCTCAATTACTTTGAGAATTTCATTCATTTTGGGAGCATTCATTTTTTATAGTACACCGATGAAAGATTCAATTTTTCATTTTGTTTTCCACGATATTCTATAGGATCATTTTTTTTTGTTATCTGAACAGTAATTTTGGCAAGTTTTAGATCTTCCTTTAAGCAATATCGACTCAAACTGAGAAATTTTTTAGCTTGTATCCCAATTGTTGTCATGTAAAACCAGTAAATCGAAATGAAAGAGATTTAATTTAAAATGAAGCTTTAAAGAATTGTTTCTTGGAAATGGAAAACCACTGTTCCAACTCATACTCCTAAGCTGGAAAAAATTACAAAAAGACCCTTTGAATTAAAACATTTCCTTCAAATGATTCATTAAAAATAAGGAATAGTGCAGAAGTTAACGAACGTAGTGTCTGCCAAGAATTAAGTGAGTTCTTTAAATCCGTTCAAAGTATAGTTTACAACTTGTTTCAGGATTTCATTTTCCTTTGTAGTGAACAGTGGAGTCTGATTTCAGCCGTGCCTGCTCAAACTTCCTTCGATTCTGTCAACATTCCTCATTCTTTTTTATTTCGCGGTTTACGAATTATGGCGGTTTACGAATTCCTGCTCGGTAGTTGAATCCTTACCAGAACACGGCTCGAATTTAAGACAGGTACAGAGGTTTTTCAGCATAATCAATGATAATGATTTGGATTATTGAAGTTATTTCTTCTTCTTTTTCAACAAGAAAGATTTGCTGGGACATATCGGTTTGTCGCAAGTCACTTTTTAGTAGATGGAGAAAAAATTTTCTATTGTTAAGTTTTTGAGACCAAGTAAACCATGTTAATTTTGTTAAGAAGGATATTTCTTTCGAAAAGTTCTCTCTGACGTGACCTTCAGATCTAATTTATCAGTAGAAGTAGTAGAAAAATAATTGTTTGGAAAGTGATAGGAAATGCAGATGGTTCACTGTACGTTCCAATTGAGGATTTATTTTTTATAATAAAGAGAAATGAGTAGACGATAAACCGAAAATGGCATTGGTTAGTTGTTAGAGATGCTCTAAAAACAGATCATTTGTCATTTAAATTAACTTCAACAAGTAATTGTTGTTGGCATCTGCTATGTTTGAAGCCTATTTTAATAATCAATCAAATTACAATTGAAAATCTCGTTTATCTTTGTTCCAGACAGTTTGTATAAAAAGTTCATAATTACCCAAGACCACTGGACGATTGCAACTTCCATTCAGTATTAATTGGACCATCGCTCGATCAATTTTTGCGGTTATTAGGTTAGTATTGCACCACTTACTATATTGCTGACTGTTTTTTTTATTTTTAGAAACACCATTTCCATTCCAATGTGAAGCCATCAAGTGACAAAAGAATCAATCAACTGAACCGAGCAGTCGAACACAGCTTAAGACTTACATTTCCAGAAAACTCACCCAGTGTTGCAGAGAAACGCCTACTGTAGAAAAAAGTCAAAAACAAAGGTATTGTAAGTTAAACTGTTTTTAAACATACACAAAAAGATTGTAATTGAAAGATCCGCAAAACTTATTCGGAAGTTTTGCGCACAGGGTGCAGAAATTTGCGCGTATATGTCAACATGTATCAGAAATTTGTATTGGTTTTTTTTGAAAAACAAGCAAGCAAACTTCAGTTATTATTTTCTGGCAGTTGTGCAAAATTTGTTCTCTAATATTTCGCAAAAATCACAAACTTCGTTGCCTAATTAGAGAACTAGGTAAATATTGATATTTATCTATTTTTTCTGGTGTGATGCAAAAAATCAACAAGGTGATAACAAAAAAAAGTTTAATTATTGTTTAGAAAATTTTAATTTCGTTGAAATTGAACCCTACTCCCTATTTTTTACACTGCGTTTTTTGTCGTTATGTATCAATTTTCATGCAAAAATTGATTTTGCTCAATTATAAACAGCGGAACAAATATCGAACGTTTTCATAAATTTCAATTAAAAACAATGCCAGTAAAATTTTTGTTTTTTGTACAAGGTTCTTTTTGATATTTTCTGCAGGAACCAAAGAGAAATTCTGATTTTCTTTCCAATTCTGTACAGTAATTGTTGTGAACAATTTGGGAAAAGTTAAAAAAAATTGTTATAGTTTTTTCAACTTCTGTCCAAAAATAATTTTTCTTACAACAAATTGAAAAAATCTATTTAAGATGCCGGCAAAAAATTGTGATCATTTCCGCAAAAAAAAACAGAAGGTTTCCTTGTTTTTGAAACTGTGCAAGATGTTTGAAGAGTTTATTGCAAGATGCAAAATTCGTTTTTTTGAAATTTTTTTTAGTAAAAGCAGCACTTCAGTAATCATTATCTATTTACGCTGGCGATTAGCAAGCGTTATCAAACTGGAATATCAAATTTATTTCTATTTAACAACTAATTTAACAAAATCACTAAACCATTTCTGCATCATTCAATTCTGAAGCAATCAGCCACGCTCAATTTCTCGAAAATTTGAGTTTAATTACTGGGTAAAATTTTGAAGAGACTACTTTCAAATCCGGCAAGCACTTCTTTTTGTAAACCTATAATATTTACTATTAAAAAATAAGTGGCCAATTGATTGTCCGCGTACTTTTTGTCAACTTAGTTAGCACAAATTTTAACTTTTTTTGTAAGATAATTTTGTAACTGAAACTGTTACAATTGACATCTAGCCACGTTTTTTAGCCTAGAGAAAGCTCGAAAAATAATAACAGCTTGCTAATTACTGGTTGTTGTGTCTCTAGTCTGTTTTTCTCTGATCGAATTTCTGGTGTTTGCACTTTTTCAACTCAGATATTTCTAGCTCAGTGATCCTTTAAAAGCTTGCAATGGTACCGGTTTGTTGTATCGCAAATGATGCGTAGCTCCGCTTCACCTCTGTGTAAAAACTACTAGTTGGAACAAATGCAAATTGCAAAGCAGAAGATAGCAACCATTGTACTTACAAATCAGAAAGCTGTCGAGAAGATGAGCGCTCATTTTTTGCAATTTCTCGGTAAAACGCAAAAACAGTCTTGGTTTAGCCGCTGGTGACTCTCTGACTGGAAAACTCAAAAGATTTGATGGCTCTGCAAACCCCTACAAAAAATGAAACTTTTATGACAACCAATTCCTTTGGCGTTTTGTTTTAGGTTCAATTAGTATCTAACCAGCTGTTGTTAGTTTATTGGATGACCAAAAAGTAACAAAATCTTGCTTGATGCTAGTGTTTGCGTTTCTCCGCTGTTTTGTGTTTTTGAGTTTTGTGTCAAAACTTTTATGACAAACATTTCCTTTGTTACTTTTATTTTTGAATCAGTTGTCGTCTAGCCTCTTGTTTTAGCTTACTGGATGGTCGGAAAATACTAAAAGCGTGCGTATTGCCAGAGATTGTGTTGGTCGCCTGTTTTGCGATGTTGAAATTTTCGTATTCTCAAAAGAAATGTTAAATTTTTATGACAATTCCTCTGCCATTTTATTTTTCGGATCGATTGACATTTAACCACGTGTTTTTGACCTAGCGTCGCTCGCATAATACTAAAATTTTGCAAATTTCTGGTGGTTTTGTTTCTAATCTGTTTATCTGTGATCAAACTTCTGGTTCTTTTTTTTGTTCTCTTTAGTTATTTCTATCTAACTGACATTTATTAGCTTGCAATGGTAAACGTTTGTTGTATCGCAACTGATGCGTAACTTCGATTCGCCTCTGTAAAAAAAACACCAGTTGGGACAGTTACATAATGAAAGCAGGAGATATCAATCATTTTACTTACAGACCAGAGAGTTATTGAGAAGATGAGCTCTCAATTTTTTGCAAT
Organism: Symsagittifera roscoffensis; assembly: GCF_963678635.1. Classification (NCBI taxonomy): domain Eukaryota; kingdom Metazoa; phylum Xenacoelomorpha; order Acoela; family Convolutidae; genus Symsagittifera; species Symsagittifera roscoffensis. Next base: position 28,860,725 of record NC_087071.1, on the reverse strand, counting down.
TTCTTAGTGAAATGCAAAAACAGTCTTGGTTTAGCCGCATGTGACTCTCTGTCAGGACAGCTCTAAAGAGTTGATTGCTCGGCAAAAACTTCTTCCTCTTTATCAGCTCTCAGATTTTTGACAGATCGCTTCCGGGGGAACAAAAATTGTTCACCTTTTGAGCCACAACTTTAGAGCAAGGGAACTTGGATTAATTCATCCCAACGATATCTGCATTACCTGACATGATCCCCATGGTTCCTAGTTGTTTAATGGTGATGAGCACCAGATGAATGTGATAATCACTAAAGTATATTCTCATGACTTCAGGCATGTGCCAAACTTAGATTGAGAGATTCAATTGGGTAAGTAAGACTCAAGAAGCGCTACACCGAACTTGAACTGAGTCAGGGCCAAATTCTACAAAAAAAATAATTGTGTAACAGTTTTGGAATCACCAAGGTAAGCAGAATGGAGCTCAAAGGAATTAGTTACTGTAGTTGATTGTGTCTGATGATTTAGAGAGACACTGAAGGTAAGCAGAATGGAGCTCAAAAGAATTAGTTACTGTAGTTGATTGTGTCTGAACAGAAAATGAAAAATGCTTCTGGCTGAATAGAAAATGAAAAAAAATAATCCTTATTTTTACTTCACGATGAACGTTTCTTCGATCCACTTATGTGAGTTTAATCAATCAAAATGATTTCTTTGTATAAATTTAAGGTTTTTCCAATCTTCAATAAGCTTCTTTCCTTGATAATTTTTAAAAAATCTATCCAATCGGAATTAGGTTTCCATTTTTGTAATCTTTCCATAATGAACCGTTTCAATCGGGAAACTTTTTATCTAAAAATTTGTATCTGATGTAACTTACTTTGAAAAAATTTTTAAAAATTGTTTTTCAACTGTAGGCTGTTTTTCGTCTGTTTTTCAAGAGTGAGTATTTTCGTCTGCTTTTCAACATTTTTATGACAACCATTTCTTTTTTTTTGGTTTTAAGCTCAATTTATATCTAACCACCTGTGGTTAGTGTATTGGATGATCAAAAAGTAATAAAAGCTTGCTTGATGCTAGAGGTTGTGTTTCTCAGCGGTTTTGTGTTTTTGAGATTTATTCTTTTTTGATGCCAAAAAAATGTAATGTTTCTTATGATAACCATTTCCTTTGATGGTTTCAATTTTGGATCAGTTGTCGTTCAACCATTTGTTTTGGCTTAATGATTGCTCGGAAATTACCAAAAGCGTGCTTATTGCTAGTGGTAGTGTTAGTCTCCTGTTTTTGCGAGATTGATTTTTTCGTAATCCCAAAAAAAGTAATTTTTATGGCAGTTCCTCTGCCATTTCAGTTTTCTTGTCGGATGGCGTCAAACCATGTGCTGTGGCCGCTCGGAAAAAACTTAAAAGCTTGCAATTTGCTGATGACTTTGTTTCTATTCTGTTTTTCTGTGATCGAACTTCTGGTTTTTCCAGTTTTTTTTCACATTTTTACTTCTATATTATTATTTAGTAGTTTGCAAGGGTGCAAGTTAATTTATCGCAAATGATGCGTAGCTAACGCCGCTTCACCTCTGTGTAAAAATGAGTAGTTGCAAATACAAACTTCACCACAGAAGATAGCAACCTTTTAACTTACAGATCAGAGAGTTGTCGAGAAGCTGAGTTCGTAAATTCTCAAGGGAACGCACAAACAGTCTTGGTTCAGCCGCTGTTGACTCTCTAGCTGGACCGCTAATTAAAGTTGATGTCTCTGCAAACCCTTCATCTTCTTCAACAGCTCTTAGATTGTTGACAGATCGCTTCCAGCGGAAGAAAATTAGTTGTTCACATTTTGAGCTAAAAACTTGGAGCAAGGGAACTTGGAATAATACATACCAACGATGTCTGCATTACTTGATATCTTCTCCATGGTTCCGAGTTGATTCAAAGTGACTGGCATCAGGTGCGTATGATGATCTCTAAATTCTACTCTCCTGAGTTGAGGCATGTGTCGAACTTTGATTGAGAGATTCAATTGGGAAAAGAAGACTCAAGAACCTATCGAACTTGAACCTAATCAGGGCTAAAATCAACAAAAGAGAACGATTTTTGTTCTGGATTGACGAAATTTTTCGAACCACGAGCTGAGGTTGATTTAGAGATGCAGAAGTTGAAGACTGAAGAATAGCAGAATGGAGCTGAAAGGAATTGTTTATTGTAGTTGATTGTAGCTGAATAGAAATCGAAAAAAAATTTACCTTATCTGAAGGTTTCTGCAATTCAACATGAATAAACTGCAGCTTTTTTCAATCCTTAATCAGCTTCTTTTTTAATAAAAATTCCTTTCCAATTGGAATCAAGTTTCAAATTTAGGAACTTTTTTACAATGTGTCGTTTCCATTGGAAATATTGTTTATTTAGAATGTCGTATCTGATGTAACTTACTTTGAAAAAAATTAAAGCTTTTTTTATGCTGCAGGCTGTGTTTTTCGTCTGTTTTTCAGAAATTGGGTTTTTCGTATTTCAAAAAGTTTTCCATGAAAACCATTTCCTACGGCATTTTTGTTTTAGATTCAATTGGCATCTGTTAGTTATTTGACGATCGGAAAAATTCAAGAGCTTGCGTGATGCTAGTGGTTGTGTTTCTTATCTGTTTTGTTTGTTTGGGATTCGATCTTTCGTGTTGCCAAAAGAATGGTAATTTTTTATGAAACCGAATTCCTTTAAGCTTTTGTTTTTGGATCAATTGGCTTGAAGCCACTTTTTTGGTTTAGTAGATGCTCGGAAAACACTTATAGCGGGCTTAATTTTAGTGGCTATGTTTTTAGCTTGTTTTTCTGTGATCGAGTTTATGGTGTTTCCTTTTTTTCCACCTAGTTATTTTCATCTCTCTCACTTTTTAGTAGCGTGCAGTGGTTCGCGTTTGGTGTATCATGATTGATGCTTGTCCTCGTTTCACTTCTGTGTAAAAACCATTATTTCGGACAAATACAATTTGCAAAGCAAAAAATAGCAACCCTTTTACTTGCAAATTAGAGAGCGTCGAAAAGCTGAGTGCTGATTTTTTTAAAATTCCGAGTGAAAAGCGAAAACAGTCTTACTTTAGACGCCGGTGACTCTTTGGTTGGACTGCTCAATGGAGTTGATGGCTCTCCAAATCACTGATCCTCTTCAATTCTAGTTAAGTTCTTGGCAGATTGCTCCAATTGGAAGAAAAAGTCGTTCAAAGTTGAGGAATAAATTTGGAGCCAAGGAAGAAGCGATAATCCGTCACAACGTTGTCTGCATTATCTGATATCAATCCCATGATTCCTAGCTTGTTCACGTTGATGGACATCAGAGCGATTTCACTATCACTAAATTCTTTTCCCTGACTTCTGGCATGTGACCATCTTGGATTCCGGGAATATTTTGGGCAACGGTGACTCAAGAATCTTTATCCCGAAATGGAACCAAACCAAATCCAAATTTTACAAAGGAAAAAAATACAATTTCCTGGATTGAGAAATTTTATCATGACATATCACGAGCTGATGTTGATTTAAAGCTAACGAATTTGAAGACTGAGGACTCGCAGAATGGAGCTGATAGGAACTGACTATCGTAGTTGATTGTAGCTGAAGAGAAAACGAAAACAATTTTCACTTAATAATAAAGGTTTCATCGTTTTACCTGTGCGTGTTTAATCAACCTGAGTAAATTCTGTTCAGATAGACTGTAGTCGTTTCTAATCGTTTTTCAGCTTCTTTTCTTGGTAATTGTTATTAAAAAAACCTATCCGATCGGATTTTGGGAATATTTTCGGAAAGTTTCCGTTTTGGGAATATTTTACCATCTTTCGTTTCCATCGGAAATATTGTTTATTTCAAACTTCGTATCTGATGTCAAATTATTTTCAAAAAATATAAATCTTCCAAATCAGTAAAAGCTTGCAAAAAAGAAATGATTTGAATAATTGACCCGAAATTGTTTGCTGAAAAAAAAGTGATTTGAAAAGCAAAAAGTTTTTTTCCCTTGCAGTCACTTTAATTTCTTCTATATAATCATTGAAAATTACTGATTTAAAAAAAAATCAAAAATAATCAAATTTTTCAATTTTGATGTATTTTTAGAAGGAAAGCAAATCTCAGGAATTTTTGTATCGAACCTGACTTACAGGACTTTGAATATCGAATTTTTTTTTAAAGCGGAGAAAAAGAGAAATGCTTCATATGAGTTTTGACGTTTTTGCGTTTCGGGTAGGTTATAAAAAGTAGTTTTTTGATATTCTTTCAAGCGACGTTTTGAATAATTTCAATGTTCTGAGGACAAAACAAATATTTTTGTCAGGTTCCATTCAACCAAAATTGATACACTTTGGTTCGCAATACTTGGATCAAAAATAAAGTCTTTGATTGAGTTACTGTCCCAATAAGAACTTCACTTAACGGCAGAACCCTTTTTAGGACAACAAAAACGTCAGAAAAGTGGCGAAAAATTAAAAAAAAATTACCTCCGTTTTATCAATAAGGAAATCACTGGCCAATTTTTTGTATTGTAGAGTAACTTGGTGATTTGAATAGTCATTTCCGCAAAAAGATTATTTTCAATCGAAGTCATGTTTAGAAACTGCTGATATCTGGTTGGTTGATATTTTCTTTGGAAAAGAAACAAAAGTTCCCACAATTACAGAATATCCAAAATTAAAACTTCTTTGAAAACGAATTTGCATAGGCGAGGACGCCACTTCTTTATAAAAGTAGCGTCATTGCCAAAAATGGAATTATGCGTGATGATAAAGTCGTTTGTAATGAAGAAATGACGTCATGACCATAAAAGGAAATTTGCCAAGGCGAAAATGTTAAAATTAGTATTTATACGTTTGTTGTGTTGGAAAAAATCATTATTTTTGATTCCTCATCGGAAAAAACCATATTAACTTTTTCCACTTTCATAATTTCTTCATTTCTTTTCTTGAACCGACTGAAAAACTAAGTTACGTCATTATTTAAAACTCGGTTTATATTTCTGATTATCAGTTTTTGAACGTTCTCAAAGTACCAGGTTCATTTTTAGGTAAGCCCTTTACTGAAACAAAAAAAAACAAAAGCGATGTCTGTGTCGAAGATTATATTGACAACGGGCAGCTAGACAAGGAAAGAGATGTGAAAAAGGGGAATATTAAAATTCAAACTGTCAGTTTCATACAAAGAAGAAAGAGACAAACTATCACGTTGTCAAGAAGCACCTTCATGTTACAAGCAATCAGCTAAACGTAGGTGTTGTGAAAAAGAGCGAGCGAGCTATTTCAACAACAATGAGGAATGAACTTTGAGCAAAGCAAAGGAAAACAAGTGATAAAGTGGCGGAGTTGAACAATATCATACAAAGAAGAAAGAGACGAACTATCACGTTGCCAAGAAGCAGCTTCATGTTACAAGCAATCAACTAAATGTAGGTGTTGTGAAAAAGAGTGAGCGAGCTATTTCAACAACAATGAGGAGTAAACTTTGAGCAAAGCAAAGGAAAACAAGTGATAAATTGGCGGAATTAAACAATTTCATACAAAGAAGAAAGAGACGAACTGTCACGTTGCCAAGAAGCACCTTCATTTTACAAGCAATCAACTAAATGTAGGTGTTGTGAATAAAAAATGAGCGAGCTATTTCAACAACAATGAGGAGTGAACTTTGAGCAAAGCAAAGGAAAACAAGTCATAAAGTGGCGGAGTTAAACAATTTCATGCAAAGAAGGAAGAGACGAACTGTCACGTTGCCAAGAAGCACCTTCATTTTACAAGCAATCAACTAAATGTAGGTGTTGTGAAAAAAAGAGTGAGCGAGCTATTTCAACAACAATGAGGAGTGAACTTTGAGCAAAGCAAAGGAAAACAAGTGATAAAGTGGCGGAGTTGAACAATATTATGATGCAAGAAGGGGGAGATGGAGATAGATTTAAGGAGGAAATTATTGTTCGCCAACTTTTTCTGGTGGACACTGATTTTGAAATTGGGAGAAATAAGGTTTTTCAACTATCAATGATTCATTTTTGTAAACTGAGCGAGTTCCGATAGGGAAAATGATGTCGTTTTTTATCAATTTAAATCTTAACGTCTTAGTTGTCAAATTCTCTCTTACAATGAGCAACGTTAATTGTTCTGGCGATTGATTTGATTTTTTCAGCCTCTGTATCAATTTTGGCATTTTCAATCGGTTTATTGTCCTATTTTGCAACCTTTGAAGGAAAACATAATTTTTACGACTCTCTCTTGGAACGACAAAAGGAATAAAAATCTGTTTTGGCTCAGTTAGAGTCTTTTAAAATTTGTCGTTTTTAACGCCCCGATAAAAAATCCAGGGATTTCTCAAGCTGAAAAAAAATTATTTCAGATTTTGTGATTCTTGACACTTTTTTTGATTTTTTTCATAATTTAGTTTTTGTTATGTTTTTTTCTCGGCTTGCTTGCAATGTTGGTTGTGCGGTATTACAAATGGTGCACAGCTCCGCTTTATCTCTGTGTCAAAAGTTTGAATTGATAAAAAAAGAGTTAACGATGGAAGAGAAATCAATTGGCTAAAACTGACAGTAAGTACCAAAAAAAATTTTGATTCATTTTTGTTCTAATAATTCATCAAAAAAGTTAGTGAAATTAGATTTGCTCCAACTCTCGTTATGTAAACAATTTAACTCGAAAAGAATTGAGCGTTTAAAAAACCTATTTAATCGTTCATATATAAAAACTTAGACCGATGGCGCCGATTGATATTCAGCAAAAAGCGAGCAAAAAATTGCGTCCATCAATTTTTGTGAATCTGGACGTGGGTTTATTTTTTGTCGTAGGTTTTTCAACTCCCAAAAAAGTTTCAAGCTGTTAGATAGGTAAACGCATCACAGAGCTTAGCTATATTTTTCAAATTAATTAATGAGTATCTGCATGATGTATCGCTATGCTGCATCACAGAGTTTGCTGGATAACTTGTGGCATCGCAGGTTTTTTGTGTTTTTCTTTCATGTTTTTGTGAAGATCTGCAAAGTTAATTTGTTTGAGCGATATTTTGCTGATTTTGATTTTAGTACACATCAAAATTTGCATCCATCATTGTTGACAAGTGTTCAAAATTTCCGGACGTCTTTCTTTGATTCTAAGCCCACCTTTTCTAGTTGATCATGTTTTCTTTTACGGTTGGTCATTTTGACTTCCCCTGGGTCTTCTACTTCGCCTGATATCCTGAGTAAATTGAAAAAAACTTGCATATCGTCAGTGTTTTCAGTGAAATCAAATATTTCTTCGCTTTTTTTCCAGTTTCTCTCAATTAATCGTTTTGTTGAACGAGAGACAGTGTTTGGTTTCTCATACAACAAAATGAGCAGGTCTTTTGACATTTCAATCCATCTTGCGGCTTGTTTTCGGTGTTCGGTTTCTTTTTTACGTCCAGCAACCTTTGAAAGAGCCTGATAATGAAAACTTAAGGCCTTTTTTCTGTAACAACCCAATATGTCGTCATGTGTAATCGCATTTAATGATCCATCATGAGGAAGAGGAACTTCCAAAATACATAAAGCTTTGACAATTAAATCAGCTTTTTCATTGTCACCCGTTGAATCAAGAAAAATTTTTTGGAATTGTCCGGAAAAAAGAATCTTTCCCAGTTGTACGCTTCCGGTTGTAAACACCATTCTTTCAAGATGTATCAAGAAATGTTTGTCGTATTTTGTTGGTATGTAACCATTCAAGACGTCAGCACAGTCCGTAAAACTAAAATAAGACGCAAGGCCGGCAAAAAAACTGGATAACGAACTTTCAAACACAGCACAGCAGAACTCTCCTTTTGTTATATTTCGTCGCAAAAACATTTGATACAGATGATGACAAAAGTTTACAAGGAGTAGACTGCTTGTTTCTGTTGCACTAATTAGCATTGAACAATTAATTTTATCGTCCGAAAGATCCTCGATACCCAGGGTCAAACTGCCTTAGACTCAGGGCTGATCTTGTTTTGATTAAAAACATACATCTTGTTAATTGGATGCTGTTTTCTCCATTGAATCCTGTTTGCGTGATTTTTTATTTCAGTACACAGATTTTCTTTTTATTTTGAATGAAAACGAAACTGCTCTTTGTGCAACAAAAAATAAGCAATTGTGGCTCTGGTCAATTTGTAAATTTAACGAAACCGTTAATGTAGTTATTGACTTGTGATCGCAAGAGTTTTGTGACCGAAATTGGTTCGTTTTTGATCCGAAAAATTATCAAGAAAGCGACAAGATGATTTTTTGAAAGAAGAAGAGATGTTTTTCCTTCATTTTTTTTTTCATTTCGATAGCCTAAAATAAATTTTTTATTATCAAAGAAATCTTCTGGATTTGTCCGTTCCAAACATCGGTTTCGAAAACACCATAAAAAAGAGCGACTAAAAAGTTGAAGTAAAATTTTTTTTTTGCATTTTCCCCCAACTAAGGTCATATTTGAAATAAATCTGCTTCTTAAACGAAGTTTTTTTTTATTGAAAGCAATCTGTTTAGAAACTTGTTTTGACCCCAGGTAAGTTACTTTTTTGCTAAAAGAAATCCGTATAAGATGTCCAACTGATAGAGCAATAGGATCCAACAATGGTTCCATAACATTCCTTTCAGTTTCTTTGATTGGATTTCTATTGCAGTAGTTGATTTCTCGATGATTTCGTTTGTCATGCTCTAAAAAAGAAAGGAGACGAAGCATTTATGCACACATATTACCTCAAACACATTGATTATTAAACAAAAGTGTTTTTTAAAATTTCAACTGAACTAGTTGATATCGTTTACTGAAGTAAAAAGATTGTATCTGTTGCTAAGCAAATTTGACTAACTTGATATTGGCCAAGATTTGTTTGAAAAATTGTGTATCTAATAAACTGAGCGGTTATCGGCATGAAATATTTTGGTTGAAACCTTTAACTTCAAAATGAACTATCCGTACATTTTACAAAATGTAGCTTTTCAAATAAACTCTTCGCCACTATCAAGTTAATTCGACAAATACTGCATATCCCTAGTTTAAACCTTTTGATGAAATAAATTCTTTTAACTTTGTTTTTTCTTTAATTTTAGAATGATTCAAAAAAAAAGAGAAAACGTTCATCGAAAAATAATCATAAGCCCCTATGGGTTTAAATGCTTGAATGTAAATGAATGTACAACCATCTTTTTCCGAGCATTGCAGGTGGAAACAGTGCTCCACGGTGTTTGGATCAAAATAGCAGGCTTCGCAGAACACAAATGGTTTGCTTGATTTGGTCAGCATCTCTTTTTCGTTACATTCAGCGGCGCAGGTGAAGGAGCACGACACCTCGAAGTTGTACGAAATTCCATGTTTTCCAATAAAGTGTTTACAATGTTCTTTTTCAACAAGAATTGTCTTTTTCGCTCTTTTGATTATTCGAAACTGCTCAATGACTTTTTCCACAATGTGGATATAGTTGTCTAAAGAGTGATGTTTGCGAATATCGCAAAGTTCTACCTCGTTTGTTTTGAAACCGTTATTCAACATAGTTTGAACAATTGTGAGCCTATTCTGAAGACGTTCAACAACAGTTTCTTTTGATCTCTCGATGATCAGCAGGTAGTCACCGATTGGAACATAACTACTCTCATTTGTGTCACTGTGCATCGTTTCTGGGTTTTCATTCAAAAATGAAAAAAGTTTGTTGAGGTGTTTTATTTTTTCTGAATTTTTGAAGCCCACATTTGAAACTATCTGAATGCAGTAATCTACCAGCTTCACTAGGACACCTAACGGTTTGCCTTTTAAATAAGATTTGAGTTGACCATTGGAGAGTATTATCGGAACAATGTCAGAGGCACTCGCAAAATGAAACATTCGCTGATCAAATCCATTTCTTTCAGCATATTCCCGAAATTCTTTGTTTCCAAAAAATGGAGCACCAAATGTCATGTTTATCAATTCATATTTGGGCCCTCCACTTTTATCAGTTTTTTCCGCAAGAGCGTGATGCAGTCGCATGTGGCATAATGATGAAACAGCGCCCCCAAGTGAATGTCCACAAGTTAAAATTCGTGAGACATTACAATTTTTAGCCAGAATCAAAATGTCACCAATCGGTATTTGTTGCATTCTCTTCAAAAAGCCGCCGTGAATTTTACCCTCTTTGAAGTAGCTGTTATCTTTCTTTAGTTCTATTTCAAAGTCTGTTTTGATATCAGTTTTGTTTAGAGTTCCTCTGAATGCAACAACTAATGTTCTACCTTTGTAATAGTGTTCATTATCACCCAACAGAAACAAAGAAGCACTTTGTTCATCAAAAACGACTTCAGCAGCTAGCAGCTTCGTTACTCCGTGATTTTCTATTTCCGCTTGCAGGAACATGTAAGGATTCGGTTCGTAGGTTGCTTTCGAGCAGAAAAGAGCACTTTGAACAAGGTATTTGCAATTCCAGTCTTCAAGTTCCCACCGATATTGCTTGCCTTTCTCTAACTCAGTGTTAGATGTGTCAATTCTCTTAGGCTTTTTTGTAGTTATGTCGTACAAAAACTGAGGAGGGTCATCTTTACCAAACTTTCGAGCGATTTCAATCAAAAGCTCTTCTCTATCGTGTTTTTCGAAAGTTTTCACCACTCTATCAAGATAAACGTAAACTAGATAGGAACACATTAGTTTGATTGCTGCTGAAAATTGGTCAAAATAAAAGCTGTTGCCAAATTGATTATACAGTTTTGCTCGCTAGTGATAAAATGATACGAACTCCATGTTAGATTGAACAAAATTAGATAACTTAAGGTTAAAAGTTGCCATTGTTCGTTGCCATGCATGAGTTATCTGCTCATTGTCTGCTTGATGAACCGGATAACCGAAAACAACAAAAATGAATTCAAAATTGTGCAAGTTCAAATTATCACATGTAGCCCTAATTACAAACTAAGATTAAGAAATTGGAATCAGCAAGCAATTTTTAAAAATATTGCTCTTTCGTAAAATTAGCTTCTATAAATGTCAAAAAAAGCAATTCATCTAAGAAGTTACTTTTCTTCATCTAAGAATGAACTTTTTTAAACTGGAAGTAAACAATTCAAAAAACGTTTTTGTAATACTAAACGAGACAGGTTCCAGCAGCTAAGTTGTGTTTTTGACGAAAGAAGGTATATGTACTTCCTAATTTGACTAGACAAAAGACTTTTTGACTTAGAATGAAGTTTGAGAACAATGAAGATAGTTTGATTTTAGGTCATAAAGAAATCGAAATTGAAATGAAACATCAAACAACTTGACATGAAAGAAACGAAAAAAGGAAAAAAGTAATGTTTTTTTACGGGCAAAATAATTTTCACAATACTTATCAAAAACTAAAAAAATAAACTTGGCTTCTTTTTTCCTTTTTTCGTTTCTTTCAAGTTTTTTTTTTAGTTTTTGATAAGTGTTGTGAAAATTATTTTGCCCGTAAAAAAACATTACTTTTTATCAGGTTCACAAATTGCAAATAAAAACTCGGATTTAAAATGAAGATAACTTTTCTTGCAATTCTAAACATAAATCTTTAAAATGTTATTAGTAGTTTTTTGATAGTTTCCTTGAAGACTAATTTTCAGTAACGGATTTATGTGATTGGATTTTTGGAGGTGGGATACGTTTTCATGTGTGCAATCCCTTGACCTTTTCTAGTATCTTCTGTTTTCTTTTGTTTTTTCGTTACGTTTTTTTGGTCGACCTAACTTTCAGATGTTTTTTTTTTAACTTGACTGCAGCACAGAAACTTTGAAACAGAAAAAATTGGCAAATCGTAGTGACAACCAATCGTAAAAACACTCAAAATCAGCGTTTTTGGACTGTTTTCTATAAGAAAAAATTTTGTTTGACACATAAAACCTGTAGGAAAAAAAATAGACATTTATGCGACAATATCTGCTAATGCTTAGCCCTGTTTTTTTTATATATATACATAAATAAGCAGCGACACAATATACAGTTTGTTCCACTGTTTGAGATTCAATGCCCTCTGAATATCATAAAAACAAATCCAAGACATATATATATATATATAAATAAGCAGCGACACAATTGTCCTACGCAGATATACAGTTTGTTCCACTGTTTGAGATTCAATGCCCTCTGAATATCAGAAAAACAAATTCAATACTGATAATTTTCAACATTTTTAAGAGATTTTCTTATGCAGGGACACTAAGTTCGAGATTTCTACAAGGTTTTTAGTTTATGATAAATTTTTATAAACGCTAAGCTCCATGCTGTCAAATCAATCATCTGTAAACAGATTGGGTTTGTCTCAATATAGGCAATCCATCAGAGAGTTTTCGAATTGCAAAGTTTATTGCACCAAAAAACTTGAAATTTTCGGAAAATTGAAATTTTTGTTGAGTGCTGAAAGAAAATCGCTTATTTTTTACTATTGACGGTAGTCAATCTTTAACATCCTAACCGTTTTTCTACTCTCATGTAGAGAAAACTTAAACAAAAAATTCAGTAAGGGTATTTCGAGGAAGTGAGTGATTATGTTGCCACTTTCATGGAAATGAAGTTTTGACCATATAAACAACACTTATCTAGGAAGTGTACTGTTTATCTGAACTATCCTATGGTTATTCTGACAAAGAGAGTAAGTGTGAGGAAAAATTGCGAAACTAAAAACAGTTTGCTCAACTTTTAACGTCAATAAAATGCTCTACGCGAAATCGTTCGCTTTTTTTCAGAAAATTGCATAGAAAACAGAACGTTTTTTGACAAAAAATGTGATGGCTAAAATTTAAAAGGCAACTGCGGCAAAAAAATATATGTGGCAAATAACCTCAATAGCTTTTAGTTGAGCTCGGAAAAACAAAATGTTTGATCAGGGCCTCGCTTTTCGAGGTAACACAGGTCATGCTATCCGCGTTGAGTAGAAATTCACCAGTTACTCAGTCATATTACAAATCCATTTGTTGTTGTCTATTTTTTTTAGATAAATTGCCAACAGATTATCAATGGAAAAATATTCCACTACATCATTTTTGTTATTATTATTAAGCTCAACATCGAACAAGTACTGGTTTGTTACGAGTCACTAGTTTGACACAGTTAAAGCGTTCTAATTAGGTTAACTTTTGGGGGTCTCAAAGCAATTTTTTTTTCTATTAATCAAATCAGGCATACAAAGCAAACATGGCTCACATACGCATTCTATCAAGGAATTTTCTGTTTGCACAAAATGTTATTCTGACCGTTTTTTCTGAGTATTTTTAGATAATTGCTCTTTTTTTAAGGGGCTAGTTAATGAAATTCGTTATTTTTTTACGTTGTTTAAATTTTATTAATATGAGACATTTAATAGATTTTTGACAACAAATAATTGAAAGGCACATTGTCAATACAAAAAAGAATGGTACGAGCTAAGCAAAGGTTGATTCAAAATATTTTTAAAAGTTGAACTCAGTTTTGTCCTAAAAATCAACGAAAAACTATAAGTGAAATCCAATTTTTCTTTTTTTAGACAGAAATTAAAAACGTATAAGTACTAGCTTGTTTGTTTTTCACAACCTGTCGCTAAAGAAATCAGCATACAACCCTCGTGTTTTGGAGCGTGTCAAACAGTTAAAACAAAAAATATCTTACCTGATTCTGTTTACATGAAAATATATTGGCTTGTGAATTAAAACTGAATGCAAAAGTTAGCAAGATGCGAAGATTACTGAGACAAACATTGAACGAATAGCGCTGAAACTGAAAACCGTGATTTTCGATAAGTTACTGTCGCAGAACCTGTTCAGTTTGACCTACATGTACTTCTGTCGGCTTTTAAAATGTTTTAGAACTTTTTACTGGCTTTCTTCAACAAAAAATGATGTTTCGTAGTCACGTTTTATAAATGCAAGTTAAAATAACATGAGTTCAACTCAGTATTCTTTGTGTAGATTTGTAAAAAGACTGATTTGCGGTAAACAGTTTTTGATTTATTATGTGTAAGCTAACTTGCATACTGATTTTCACTGTGTACAAACAGCTATGTAATTCTAACCTGCTTTATATGTTGATGATATTACGCCTAATGAAAATCTGAAAACTGATTTTTTTTCACTACGAGGCCACACTGTGTCTTTTGGGATTCTTAAGCGGATTCCGCAAAAAAACTTCTCTCTTTGATCTTCTTTTGTTCTTCTGTTTCCACTGATCGTGCCGACAAAAGTTTAACGTGAGTAGTAGATGTCGGAGCTGAGGGGGGAGGGGGGGATTTGCTAGGAGACCCCTATGTTTTAAGATAGGAAATAGAACTTCCGGTCTCCTAGCTATGTAATAACATTGAGTATAGAGTCTAAAACGTATTAAGATAGGGAATAGGATTGGTAAGATTTCATGGGTTTCTTGATTTGTGTAATGCTAAGAGAAAGAGGGTAAGTAAATTCATTTTTTCTTTGGTTTTTCTCTCATTTTTTTGGAAAAAAAATCTCGGGGCGTGGTATCTAATTGATAAAAATATCTGGCCTATTGAGTGTAAATCGTGGAAAGAAACTGTTTTACTTAGTTTTTTGGTTCATGACAAGTCAATTGTACAAGAGTTCGATCAAAACTTGAGATTTTTTTTGTCAAAAAATTAAGTTTTTTTTCTAAAAACCTTCTTAACACGGTACGATTTGATGTATTTTGACCTATCAAACTTTTGATTAAAAAACCCTAAAAACAAACCTTTTTGAGAAAATACACAACTTACATAGAAAGTATGTGAATCACTGCATCGTACAGTACAATTGCTGCAGTAAATTAAACCCTCAATCAAAAAACTACCCATTTACTTTAAATTAATTATAAAATTCAAAACATTCACATCATGATTATGATTCAAGTTTCTCTGGTAGAACTTAAAAAGAAGAAAAGCTTATAAAAACTGCGTAAAAATATTGCAAAAAATTATCGGTTTTTTCTAGTTTTCTGGGAGCCAATCGACCATTATTTTTTGTTAAAAAGGAATAACTTGTTCTTTTTCGACCCAAAGAATGAACAAGTTTTTAAGTTTTGTCCTGTCGAGCTATCATGATCCAGTATCATCTATCATTGCTTGCAGTTGAGTTGATGATTGCAAAAGAGTATTATGTTAGTTTCGCTAATTTATCAGAGGGTAAGTTCACATGTACTTGAACCTGAGCTCCGGAATTTTTTCCATAGTTTGCAAAAATAAAAAAGTATCCATCTTTGCAATTGTAAGCTGATTCACGTCTAAAAACGAAAAAACTGATAGATTGATAGATTGATAGAACACTTTAGGATAAAAAAGAATGATTATTGACTTACACGCATTTAGGTATTGAATCAACAAAGTCCCATACACAAGTCTTATGTAGTGGGCAAAGGTTATTGAACTCGGTTTTACAGTCTTGGTTGAAGAAGTGTCTCGGGTATTCAACTAAACAGCATTCCTTCTCTTTTTTTTCTGGAGCTTTAGCTCTGAGAAAAAAATAAAATAGATAGTACACGATAATAACAAAGAAAATTCCCAAAAAAGTTACAATATTTTTATAGGAACCTGAAAACTCAAAACAATTAAATATTTTTAGCGACTGTTCCGAATCTGTCAGTTTGAGTGTTTGATAATCGTTCTCCCAAAAGATTCACTTCCGTTACTTGCCCCAAGGGAAATTGCAAAAACATTTCTTATCTCAAGCTTTCTTCACTAAGTTCTGGAGAATGCAACTGTTCAGCTGAATCCTGTAGTGAAGTCACGTCGAAAACAAGAATTTAGTTTTTCCAAAAATTCTATAGGATGAGCTGGGAAAAATTTGTTGCTTTTTTCCGTAAAATAAGGGCGACAGGAAGAAATTGTAACTAATGAAACAATTGCTCTTTCACTCTGAATTATTCTAAGCACTCACAAATGAAATTGCCGTTAGTTGAAAAAGTTTTCAAAAAAAGATTCCGCATAAGCTGAGTTTTTGTTCATTGCCACTGCTATTCTTCTCATTGGAGCGTTAACGAATAAAATTCTTGAAAGAATTGGTTTTCGCGAGATTGAATGATAAAGGTTTTTGCTATATTTTCCATGCAATTGTTGTTGCTTTTCTAGATTCCATTGCAAGTACTGACGATTTAGTTTAGCAACTAAATTACTTCTAGTAAACAGCGAACAACAAAAAATTTCAAGACTGACGTGGGATTATCAGATAGAAAGTAAAAATCAGGTCTAGTCCGAATAAATTTAATTCAAACTTTGATATTTGATAGCAACATTTTTTGCAAATAAACAAACCAATTTCGAGCCTCCCATAAAGTGAAAAATGATCCCTGATCCTAAATAACTTGCTCTATCAGTGGAAGGATACATATCAAATGCTTCCGGATATTCTTCAAAACTATACCCGTGACAAGCAAGTATTCCTTTATTACTCACTGCCGACGAGTTGAATTCGTTCGATATTTGTGTTTTATGAGGATATAACCCATTGGCGTTGCAAACAATTGTATTAATAAAATAAACTTCACAATTGGAGAATAGAGAATGTAGTAGATTGTTTACATAAGTTAAGTAAGTTTGTGGTTCATCGTCTGAATCTTCCTCCGATTTTGCTTTATGTTCTGCTTTTTCTTTTTTAACTAAACTTTCAAAACTTCTTAAACGTTCAAAACGCTTCAAACAATCGTCCTTTGAATAATTGAAGATTTAAACTGAGGAGGGTATCACGCATATCCGAGTAAAGATTACGGTCCGTCTCAAATTCAAACTCAAAACTGCTTTTATCTAGAGAAGTACTGGGAAATACTTCTTGTATTTATGATGAAATTATTGTTTCCAAACCTGACAAGCTCTCCAACAAAGATTTTGTTAAATCCTTCAGACCGAAACTGACCACTTTGATTTATAATCAGTTTATTTTGTCAAAAATGGCTTTGCGTCAGCCGGTGGTTTTCGACCTTTTTTTCGAAAAATGGTTTTACTAGTTCTACGCTTGAATGTCTTTTTTCCAACTCCCAATTGTTTCCGTCTGTTTTTGTCCCCATATCCTTAGCAAAAGTTTTGAGTTTTTTGCGTACACTAACAACTGCCCCATCTCTAGAGCAGCGATTTCAAACAAATCTGCTCCAATTTTTTTTGCAGCTGGACTAACCGTTTTTAAGAAGGGGTTTTGCAGTTATCCCAAGAGTTTGAGCAAGAGTACCAAGACTTTTTCCACGTTCTCTTGCATATCATCAAAAAATGGGGAAAATTGCCGAATTTTGAGCAATCTTTTTGTATGAAGGTTTATTCAAATTTGATTATTCGAAAACTTGCGTAAGAAGAGAACAGTTCGTGTAATTCCTACGGACACAAAAGGAATTCTTTTATTTTTATCTTGATAATATGGAAAATGTTTTTCAAACTAAAGCTTTGTTGAGACCTGATAATTCATTGACTGTCCTGTAGAATTTACATCTCCACCTTTTACTTTGGAGATGAATGGAATAAAACTGTATCAACGACTATGTTATATGGTATAATATCACTATTTATCATCAAAGAATGCATTCTTTTACCTTCTTAAGAAAAAAGGATAATGCAGTCCTTCTCAACCCATTATAGCCTTTATTTGATTTCATTCTAAGTCACAACCAAGATTATGACTCAAATCAGAACTATGAATCATAAGCACTGATTGATTTTCAGGTAAACTAACGGCTATGTTTTGTGTAATTGTATCTATTGTTACATGTACTCCGTTATTTTAAAATTGTTGAGCTTTTATACGTTCAAAAAATTTTGTTGTTCATGACTTTTGCTATATCAACAAAACTTGGATACAACCCTGGTATATTATGCACTGGTTCAAATTTTCTTTTCTCCTCAGACTTTTCTCTGCCATCTAGGAATGATTACATTCCATCAGCAAAATTTTGGTAGAAAGAAAGGTATGATATTCCTGAAATAGCAACCATCCATTCTTCTTTTAATTGCATTTGTTCGGGTAAACAATTTGTAAAAGAACTAAGACTATTAACCTGTAATAATTATAAGAAGCGTTACAAACTAGCTCAAAAGTACAAAAATTCATGACAACGGATTGATGAAATTTTCTCGTATAAAAAAAAGGATTTTACTTTAAAATGAACAATTTCTCAGCAGTTTTTCAGAAAAATTTCCCAGATGATGTATGTAGGAAGTTTTTTTTGTAGATTTTGACAAAGTTTCAAAAAAATTTATTTGTAAATTGTGGTTTGTAACCAATTCGAAAAAGAATATCATTCTTTGAAATTCTCAATCTATCTCCAATTTTGATTTTTGATTTCTTATACCATGTTAGAGGTGTATTCTACAGAATTGAGAGTAAATCAGTTTTTTAAACAAGTCTAATTGATTTCCCAAATGATCTAATAATGCGAATGCAGCTTTCCCAAATGATCTATTAATGCGAATGCATTTTCTCTCCGCAAATGCAGCTTTTGGTTGACTCATCGCTGAGTAAACTTCAATGTGTTTCTCTTTCCAAAAGATTTTGAAAATGCTCACATATTATACTCATTTATCAACACAAAATTTTTCACGTTTGTTTTTCAAGAACTCATTTTTTTTTTGAAAGCTTACAAAGTCTCTTTGGCTTATTTTGTTTTCCTTGTTTGAACTCTGATAAATTGCGAAGAGCAACAGCAACCAATAAACATCAACAGCAACCAATAAATACTATTGCGCCAAGTCAAACACCAAATTTAATTGATATATTTACAAAAACGCCTGAAGTTTTCGAAAACGTTTGACTGGAGGGCCAACTTTTGTAAACGATGTCTTGGTTTTTGAACATTTTTCATTCTTCTTTTTTGCAAACGGCTAGCTGTACTCAATTTTTGCAGCTCTACCCCTAGAATTCAACCTGTTCAGACTTACTTTTTCTGAGTTTGAAAGGGATCCAAAATCCTCTGTTTTTCGTTGATAACAAGTTTAGTCGGAGTTTGAGCTGCTTCAAAATGGTAAAGTAAGTATCTGGGAAACTGATATTTTTTTGCTTCAGTGCACTCATAAAGTCTACAATAGATTATTTTGTGTCTTAACTATCTAACATCATGTTTTCTGACTGAGTGAGTTCATTTATAGGAGAACTCAAAACTAAATCAAAATGATGCTTCTTGTTACTCGTTTTGAACCTCGTTTTTCAGCATTGTGAATAGAATCAAAACCTTTTCGTACGATCTCCTCTTTATGTTGCTTTTGTTCTCTGAGTTTTTATTTTTTTTTGGAAGCTTACTTTTTGGATGATAAATTTAGTAAATATTCTAAACAAATTGGTCCATACTGTGTCAATATTTTAATGACAAAAGGTGTGAAAAGTGACAATAATTGTTAACCTTTGGGTGAGATTAAAAGCGTTCTCGATTAATGCAGTGAAGTTCTTCTTCGTGAAAGTTCTGATATTTCTCTTCGAAATTTTACTACGTAAATTTTTTGATGATTGATGATCCTGTAGTCTCGTCTCGTCGCAAATTTATTAGACATTCGGTGAAGAATTGAATTAAATTTTTTGGACGATGGAGAATGAATTGTTTTGTAGTTCTTAGGACTTGTTCGAAAAACGAGAGTACAGAGACGTATTGTATGCTGATCGTCTGAAAATTTTGTTTCTGTTTCTGCTGGTAAAAGAAGCTTTGATGGAACTGAACCGGTGTTTGTGCAATATCTTAGCAAGTGAACTGTTTTTGGAATTATTTCAGTGAGTAACTGACTATAAGGAATAGATGTTGCATCTTGCTACCAGTCTTTTCTTCGAGATCCTAGGCCTAATCGTTGACTTAATGTAGTGATTTGTAAAACATCTCTCGGTGATTTGAACAAAACAATTTGTCTATTCTCAAACTCTACATCTCTTCCCAATTTGCTTTGATGAAATAAATTATGCTGAAGTTATGTTGTATCCAGTCCCCTGTGACTTCCAGTAGTAAGCACTTTTACAAACTGCTTAGAAATTGAAGTTTCTTCAACCGATTCAACGTATATGAACAGGTACTTTCTTCCAATATTGGGAAGGTTTCCAATTAGTTTAAAGCCAACTCCTAGAAATATTTAAGGTATTTTTTCGCATTCGTCCCAAAGAGGTGGATAATGTTGATAAAATTGAAAGCTTTTTGTCGAAATTGGTTGGAAATGTAGCAGTTTTTAACCAATCAAAACTGAGATGCAGTTTTCCAAATCCACTTGGATCAAATAGCGAAATGAAAAATTAGTCTTTGGTAGAAGTTATTTTTTTCAGAGCTTTGGAGAAAATAAAATGTGTCCGACTGTATTTGATAAATTTGCTACCCAAAATGTTTTTTCTTCTCAAGTAATGGATAACAATATCCGAACAAAATCACATGCTAATATTGAAACTGTGACAAGAAGTTGGCACCGAAAAACTTTAAAAAATCTATCATGGTTTTGGTTCATGATTCTCCTCTTCAAAAACAAACTCTCCTAACTGACTGTATTTGATAAAGATGCTACCCAAAATGTTTTTTCTTCTCATGTAGTCGATAACAATATCCGAACAAAATCACATGCTAATATTGAAACTGTGACAAAAAGTTGGCACCGAAAAACTTTTAAAAATCTATCATGGTTTTGGTTCATGATTCTCCTCTTCAAAAACAAACTTTCCTAACTTCAATTACTTGTATCATTCATCTTCTATCTCAACTTTGAATTGAAAAAAGTGATAATTATTATTGTTGAAAACTTCAAAACACAAAATAGTACAAAATAAACCATAGGATTTACAATTTGTTAAAAAATTTCAAGTCCATTTTCCATTTGCAAATGCGTTTCTCTCTGCACAGTGGAGAACCTTTGCATGACAAAATGGGTAATTGCTACACCTCCAATCAAAAAATAAATAATTCAAACAGGAATTATTTTTCCAATTAGACCACCAAAATGAAATTTTTGGTCTGTTTCTTTTAAATTTGTTTTTGGGTCCTGATCAGTACAGGTACAAAGTAGTTTTTTCTTTTTATGTTTAAATAAAAGTTATGCCTACTCAATTTGAAACTTCCAAAAATTTCATTCACTCTCTGATTGTTCATTTTCATCTGTGCTTTCCGCAAATTTGTTACAAGTTTTGTTGAATGCTTCTACATAAGACAAAAACAAAGGAATAAAATCAACCTTCTATCTCACTCCTCTTTTTCTAAGTGAAACTTTTGAATGTTTTCTTTACTACGATGTTCTATAAGATCTTTTTTTAAATATCAGAACCATGACTTATAAAACTTAACTTCTTCTTTTATGCAAAGTCCACCCTAGTTGAGAAATTTGTGATTTTGTATCCAAATCTTGCAATTTGGTGAAATTTGAGACTCCAAAACTGTTAGCAAAAGATGCTGGGCTTTTACTTGTAAATTGATGTGAAAAAAAACCAAATTTTTTTTGAAGCTTCAAAGCAAAATTTTTGCAAAAATCAATGTTCTAACTCATACTGCTCAGATCAAAAAACATATAAGCAATGTTTCAATGAGATGAATATTTCAATTACTTGACTACAAGAACATCACTTATCAAAGTATTGGACATGGCAGTTCTCAAAATGAAAGTCTCCCAAGACTTGGACGAGTTTTTTCAATTCTCTCAAAATATAGTTGAGATGTAATGCTCAAAGTTCTCGTTTGAAGTGAACAGTCGAATCTGATTTTAGGATGGCTTGTTTCCTTTGAAGCAAAGTTCTCCTTTGAAGTGAAAAGTCGAATCTGATTTTAGGATGGCTTGTTTCCACTTCACTTCTTGATTGTGCACACACCCTCCTCTTCTTGTAAGGTGCTATATCAAACATCGCATGGAAATTTGCAAGTTCCTGCTCCATGGTTGAGTCTTTGTCAGAATAGGGTTCTAATATAGGAGCGAGTCCAAGTTTTTCACCATCGTGAATAACATTATTCCGTATTGCTCATAACTATTCTACTTATTTTAAACCCAAATAGATTTGCTGAGATTCTTCGATTGGTTCCGATTTTTTTTTCTTCAGCAATTGGAAGCAATGATCAAAGTAATTTTTTCCAATTTGTAGGGTTTTTAGGACCAAGAAACCTCCCAATTCATTTTTATGAAGTTAAGCAATTTCATTATACTAGGGAATGATATCTTTCCGTGACTACAATTTCGATTTGAGACTCAGAGCCGACTGATCAGTAAGAGATAATTGATAAAAAGTAGGAAATGTCGATGACTCATTGTACATTCCAAAAATAGGTTTTTTAACCTTATATGGAAATGTGAGTTGGTGATTACCCAAATATGCGTAGATGCTAGAACTACTATACAAGCAATTCAATGTAGATCAAAATCATTTTCAACTAAAATTCGGCGATGGCATCTGCTATGTGTCAAGAATAACCAACTTTTTATTCGGATTACAACGCGAAACATCTTTTTATCTCTGTCTCAGTATTTTTTTTTGAAAAATTCTTGTTACTCAAGATTTCTAAGTATGTCTTGCTAAGTCTTGCTCAATCAAAATTTGCAAAGATTGAATAAACATACTTTTTACTTGCCAAATTTTTGACTGTATTTATATATCGTAGAAATACAGATTTTTTCCAAAATTATTTCATCAAGAAATGAAGTTTTCAATCAATTGAATTGAGCCAAATGTAGAAAACCGGAAAAAGTACCCAGTGTTGCAAAGAAACACCTGCTGCGAAAAAAAAACAAAAGACATAATCTGAACTCTGCCCAGAAGCTTGTGTCTACCCAGACTGTTGGATAAATTTTTTGGAAATTTGTCAGAAAATTCAAAACTCAGAAAATTCAGAAATCAGAAAAATTCAACGTATGAGTCTGGTTTAAGGAATTTTTTTTCATTGATGATTATGGATTGGAAAATAGTGATTGTGTCTGCTTTTGTACTAAGAAATGAATTTTTATATTAATAAAATTTTGTCAAAATAATTTTTGTATCAGGTTAAATATTTGTTCAACAAAAAGAATAATGCAATTCTCAACACGTGTTATAAATTCAACTCCAATTTTTTTTTCAAGATGCAAAATTTGACTTGATTTTCTCGACACGTATGTTAAAAGTATTTTGCGAGACGCAAAAATTGTTCTGAAATTTTGACAATAATGCAAATTTTTTTTACAATATTTTTATTTAAGATGCAAATTTTTTGTGGTTTCCCCAAAAACAAAAGCAAAAATCTAACTTCTATTTTTTTAAGCATATGCGGAAAACGCAAAATTTTTTGTTGTAAAAAACTAACTAAAATTTTGCTAAAACGTTTTGATATTGTTGTCTTTGAGTGCTATTCCCCAACTTAAAACATTGTTTCTCTGATTTTTTGGATGAACACAAATGCGGAAATTTAGTTTTTCTAATGATCAAGTTTAGAATGAAAGAAACTTAAAAAATTTTGATAATCAGAAGATCAAGAAAAACTTGTTTCATATTTTCTAAAGTGCAAAAAAATTCAAAGATTTTTTTTTCAATTGCAAAAATTTTTCTAATATCTTTCACAAGTCTGCTAAAAAGGTTTTGAAAAACTTTGGGAGATGCCAAAATAATTTAAACTTACTAGATTTATGCAAAGGAATTTGTGAAACGTTTTAACAAGATGTTAAAAAAGTTAAACAAGATAAAAAAAATAAACAACAAGGGAGTAAAAAAAACGATATGAAATGTTTTGCAAATTGCAAAACTAATATCATTTCTTATCTTGTATGCAAAATTGTTTTGTGACCTTATTGTTTTATGACTTTATTTTATCTTTTCGTTTCTATCTCTTAAAATATAAAAGTATAATGCAGAGTAAATAAATTACATAACACAAGACAATAGCCAAATTTTTTACCAATGAATAAACTGTTGAGCAGCTGAGTTTTAAAAATTCTCAATGGAGGGCAAAGCTGTTCTTGCCACCATCGCCATTGGTTCACTTGCTGGTTCGCTCACTGGAATCTTTGGTTCAGACAATCCCTCATCCTCTTCGGTTGTTATTAGGTTCTCCACAGATCCTTCTTCTTCCCACGCAAAAAAGAAATCGATTACAGATTGAGCCACATATCTAGAGTCAGGAACCTCTGGATAGTTCATACCAATTTGTTCTGCAATATGGGAAACCATTATAATCGTTTCAAGCTGAGTCTTCTTGGGAACCTGCGACTGGTATTGTTCACTGAAGTCTCCCCCCATGATTTTGATCATGTGCCACACTTGATTTGGGACATCCATCTGAGACAAGAAAATCCCAGAGACTGACTCGAGCACCTCTATTAACGTCATTTCTGGTAAAAATTTGACCGAGTACGTAAGGTTGTCACTCTGAACAAGAAGATGTTACTCTAGAAGATCATACTGAAAAATGAGTTGAAATGAGAAATGACTGAGTAGACAGTTTGACTGATATAGAGCTGAGAGAGGAGCTAGTTGACGGTAGTCTTAAGCTATCAGAGTAGATTTTCCGGATACGGATTCTAGTCGTAACCAATCAAAGTTCAGTTTCCTCAAATAATAGTTTGATAAAACCCATGTCCAATCAGAAATAAAGTCACATTTTAGGAAATTTTACACACTGTTGTTGCCAATCAAAAACCGTTCGACTATGTTATGGTGGTGTATATATAATAAAAGCACTTAAATCTTCCAAAAAGGTAAAAATAGACACAAAAGAAATTGAAAAATTAAATGACCATAATTAGCTTGCTATACAAATGAGAAAAATTGCCAATATGATAACAAAAGAAAAATATTAAAATAAAAATTATAGCTCGAAAATGATGAATTTTTTGAAGCAATTCCCTGGAAGCCTTATACCCAAAATAATCCTGTGAGAGTTTGAACTTTGGAAGCCTTTCAAGAAAACTGGGAAAAAACTTTGCTGCGGAGTTTCGACAAGTTTGAGAATCGAGTAGGTAATAAAAAGCGTCTTTGATTTTTCATCATACCACTTTTTGATTAACTGAAACTCTCTAAAAAGAAACAAAAAAATTTTCTTTTCTGGTTCAGTTCAGCACTAAATTTGAAGCCTTGATACTCAATTATCCGGTCAAAACTAAGCTTTTGTTTGAGTAAAATACCCTGAACAGGTCTATACTTAGTCGGAGAGTTCTTCTTTGGACAAAAAATACGGCAAAAAAACTGTAACAAAAGTAAGAATCTACATCTTTTTCATCATTAAGGAAACCACACAAAACATTTTGTTTTCTCTTGTAGAGTATTTTGAGGAAATTCAAATGTTTTTAATTGAAAACTTAAAAAAATTCTATTTCATCAAAAGTTTTGTCTAGAAACTACTGAGTTCTGATTGATTAAAAATTTTTTTTTTGAAAAAAAGTAGAATCAAGAAAGTCTGCATTGACGTCATTAACATAAAAGGAAGTTCGCGTGGACGGTGATGTCCTTCTATTTAAATAATGACGTCAATACCATTAAAAAAAACTTGTGTATGCAATGACGTCCTTGTTAGTACAAAAACGCCTTATATTGGCGTAAATCATTATTTTGTTTGCCAATCAAGAAAAGTCAATCAAATTTTACTTCAAATGTTCAATTTGTTTTCTCGCTGAAAAACGTTTTTTTAATTTTTTATTTGGTACTTTAAATTATTAAATTTTGAATTTTCTAAATCCCCAGTTTAAGTGTTCCACGTTTTAGGATATTTTCTGCTCTTAATCGAAACCAGAAAATGAAGTAGAAAGACTGTGGAAACATGCATGCTCGCCAGCAGACAGCTCGACATCAAAAGAGAAGAACAAAAAAGAGTTATGTTTGCCCTGATTGTAGGTTTTTTATTTACAATCAGCAAGAGATGAGCTGTGCATCAACATTCAGACAATCGACAGTTTGTTCTTCTTGTGAGCAAGAGTTCCCAAATGATAACTCTCTCCCCGGCAACATCGGAGAAGAAAACAAAGGGCTAAACAACGGAAACCTAGTGATACGGTGGCTGACCTGAACAAAGCATTAGAGGAGGAAGGAGAGAATGGAGAGAAACTCGAAGAGGAGTTGAGTGATTGTCAACGCTTTCTGTTGGATTCAGAAATGGAAAACGGGAGACATAAGGAATTTAATTTCCAAACGTCCAAGTTAGACACCAGAGTTATCAACAAGAAAATTGAAGAGTTCCTGAACAAGCTAGATTCTGCCGCAAAACTCAACCTTGTGCTGGGGTTTGTTTTTCAAAAAAATTGAGACTTGTGAATATAAATAGGTTTAATACTGTGGAGTCATCTACCCAAGATCGTCAAAACACAAAATGGAGATTAAAATTGATTAGTAACGTTGCAATTTTTGCTGCTTTACTTTAAAACATCCCAATGGGATGTCGGAGTCTTACCCAAGTCTTTTTTACGCCATACGCAAGTGAATTGTCCTTTATCAAACAACGACAAAGAACAATACAAAGATCTTTTGTGTCTTTTCCGCGCATTGGCCAAGAGCATGAGCGCACAGAAACATCTCGACTCTCACACTTGTAGACACTTTACTGACTTTTTGTCAAAGTCGGATCATGATCCTAAAAAGTTTACGTTTCCGTTGAAGACTGACCTGTTGTCTCCGCAGAGTTTCCGTTGAACACTTACCTGTTGTCGAGAAATTTGTTCAAAGAAACATCTTGAAAACGACTTTGATGTCCAAGAAGGAGAATATGTAGGAGACAAAGCTCAAGAAATAGTGGAAGATTTGATAAAACAGTCAAACTACTGAGATTCAACAATCATATCTCTTATACAAATGATATAGATAGCTTCTCCAACTGCTTCCCGCTTCCTAATCACTTTTTTTCTAAACACTTTTTTCAATAAATTCGACAATTTTAACCAACAACTTCTGAGATGCAAGGATCGAGTGGGGCATGTTTACCGAAGGACGTGTATGAATTTCGAGAAACCTTGTTTGAAAAGTTAGAAGGACTCAATCTTCCAATTTCTGAAGATACTTTATAATAACCTTGCAGTATTCGATTTTGAGTGCGTTTGGTTCCTGAAGAAGAACTAAAAGAAACACAAACTCTAACCTGGATTGGAAAACATTTCCAAAATTTAGTCTTTATAACAACAAATCTGATTGATAAACCCACTTTTTTGTACAAAAAGGCTTCACAGAACTTTATCATTGATTTTGAAACCAACCTAGAAATGGTGGCTGAGCAAATTAAGCTGGAGAACAAAAAAAAGTCCAAGATGAGGAAGTAGCTGTCAATGAAAGAATGAAAAAGTTTATTGATTAGGTAAATACTATTCAAGTTACAAATTTGGGTACGAAGACGAATGCGTTGAAGAAGCAGATATGTCAACCCAGCTTTTGAGAATTCAGAAAAATCGTCTCTTTGATTCAAAACAATATCTTGAATAAAATCTTGAAAGTCCTACCTAATCCATTTTTTGATTCGCGATAAAGATGATTAAATTTTATAACGAACAATTTTCTTTTTTTTTCAATTTGAAGATTTACAATTTCTCGACCTAAAAAGTTTTTGGGTGTAGCAGCAACTCTGGACTCCTTTGTTGTATCCTACAGAACAAGCAAAATTAAAGGATTCTTCCACTCTGAAAGGTTTGAAAACCCAGACAAACTTAATTTTCCCGAATTGCCTTCGTTTGAAGGCTTTTTCAATAGAGTTAGTAACAACAATCGTCTAGACAAAGAAGTCCATGATTATAAGAAGCTGATAAAGATGGGCCATCAACAAGCACTGAAAAAGCTTCAAATCAGGATTGTGCCTCATCTGGTTTGAATATTAACAATCATTTGCCAGATACTTGGCAGAAAAATTGAATGACTGTGATCAAAGACTTTTTCGGAGTGATAGAACAACAAGGATTTTGTTCCAACTCTGAAAGCAAAGCAGAAAAAACTTCAGGTTCATTATAACAAGGAGATAGAGTTGTTGAAACTTGGATGTTCACTTCCAAATCTAGCAAAAATATCTCTACAAAAATCTACACATTGCAAGTTGTATCCATTTTGTGAAAGTGATAAAGATCTGGGTGAAAAAATTCAAGAAGACATAACCGATGGACCTTCTATTGTGTTCACTCGAAAAGTTTTAGTTGATGAGACATTCATCAGCAGTTCATCAAAAAATGTTAATCGATTGATGGAATTGATGCAAGCCAGCTTTACCATTTTTCAATGTGTCAAGATAGCCAACAGCGTTATACACGAGATGGGAGTTTAAACCAATATGTAGAATTAAAGCCAGACATATCTGATGTCGCCACTTTGAGAATGTGGACAAGTCTTTCAGCCAGGAACAAAGACCAGAATACAAAGTTGACAGCTTTTTCATTTCTGGAAAACAGAATAAAACTGACTGTTTTAATGTGGATGGTCATTGTGATCACTGTAAAACAGCCTTCGAAGCAATGGGATGTTACTACCACCTCTGTTTCCCTGAAGAAGCTCGTCCCTCTTTGAGAGATCAGGATATTGAATGAGGTAATAAAAAGTGACAGATGGATGATATGAGGCTGGAATACATAAAAGAGAAAGATTACAACAATGAATAAATGTTGGAGTGTGAATATTGGGAAATTTTTCAAACCGATGACAAGATCAGAAATCGTGTCGAAACACTTGATGTACGAAAGACTTGCTGTAAAAAATTTTGCCAACTTTTCTTCATTTTTCAAAAACACTGAAATTGAGAGAATCGATATTGGAGACTATATGACAAACTATTCAATCGAGAACGATTTAATGAAACATCTTAAGAAAATGCTCATGTCTAGCTTCAAGCTAAAAATTGGAACAGTTATAAGCCCTCTCTTTAAAAAATTTTTGGAAATTGTTCGCAGTTCGACACAAGACTGAATAAATACTTGTATGAGGCGGAGTTGTTGAAATCAATCATTGAACACAGAGAACATATCATTGTTGGGTTTTTCAAATGGCAGTGTGCAAAATTGAGAATGTTGGATCTGTACTAAAACTTCTTTGACAAATTGTGTGATTCAAAAAAACCTAAAGGGTTGCAGATGAGCACAGACTCTTTTTACTGAGCACTTTTGGACGAAAAATTATGCAAGAGTATCCAACCAGATAAAAGATCTGTTTGGAAAAAATGAAGGAAAATGACTGCAGAGACTCTTTCAAGGCAAATATTAACTACTTCCCTGGAAATTGTTGCATTACCTATGAAAAGCATCACCAATGTGAGCCGGGTTTTTTGAAAAAGGATTCTAGGCGCACAGTAATGCTGCGCTTGAGCAGAATTTTTTTTGCTCCTAAGACAACAAGCCAATTAGTTCATTTTTAGCAGCAAACGATTAAGCAAACGGATCCTAGAAGAGTTTAGAGATGGTCCCATGGCAAAGTATTTGAGAATTCTCGATGAAGCAGTCAACCCCACATGTACAAACAAAGGATTCAGAACTGAAAATCACATGGTTGCCACATATAAGCAGACAAAGAAAAGACTTGGTGGTTTTTACCCAAAAAGAAAATTTCAAGATGATGGAATACATACAAAAGCATTGAACCTATAAGAACTGATGCAATGAAAAAAAAAATAAGAAAAAAAACCAGGTACGAAACTTGTGCCGCTGCAGTATTCTGTTTGCTTTAAAATTGCGGTAAGCTTAAATTACAACGCAATGATTTATATGTTTTATTTGTAATTGAGTTTTCGTTTCTCAAAATACTTAATTTTTCGTAGTTTTAGTAGGCTTAAGCATAGTTTCACATAGACAGAGCACTTTTTTTGAGACACAGATTAGCTGATAAATTAGTTAATAGATCACATTATATCAAACTTGATCGTGTTTTGCAGGTTTTTGGAAAAAATTTCAAGTTTTTGATAAATAAACCTCAATTTTTGCCCGAAAACTTTCACCATTGACCTACTATGAACCAACAATTTAGTAAAATACCTTCATTACACAATCTGCACGTAATACACCAAAGAAATTCAACAATTAGACAACACGTTCCGAGATTTTTTCAAAAAAAAACTAGAGAAAACCAAAAGAACATCAATTTACTT
>NC_087071.1:28776809-28830705 GCF_963678635.1 Symsagittifera roscoffensis | reverse complement strand
AAGAAAAGATGTTCAAAAATTTGTATGCTCACCTTTATCTAATTTTACATCCAATTTAACCTAAAATTTTTATAACTAATTTTAACTCTCAATCAGACTAATCAGGTGATACTTATAGTGCAATCTCAGGTTACTCTGAAAAACAAGACAAGCTAGACAGGCGCAAACTCAATTTTCTCCTAAAAACAAGACGAGCTAGACCTCCATAAACAAAAAATGCTTATCAAACAATTGCTTGCTAAAAACAATCATACAATTTCATAGGAAAAAAATGTGTCGTACAGAATCGATATTCAAAAATTGTACAACAAACAATTTTTCCATTAGTGCAAAAAAATTCCAAAAAAAAATTCAATTTTAGTGAACTTTTTTCTCATTTTCAAGTTCGCAAAATCATTTTCAAGCATTTTTGAAGAAAAAAAATTAGCATGCAAATATTTGTTATTTTTCCCTAATGTAGTCCAGAAAAAAAGTAGCCTGCAAATAGTTGTTATTTTTTCCCGAATTTAGTTAAAAATTTTGTACAACAGAAACAAAATTGACAAAGATTTTTTGTGCAAATCTGAACTATAAATTTTTGAATAAAAGCTTTGTAGCCATATACAAACAAAAGTTTAAGGTTTCTAAGCATAATTCTGAGGTAAATATGAAATATTATCTCATACAGTTATCACTCAAATGCCGAGTATCTGAGAAATTTCTCTTATGTGAGATTTTCCTCAGTTATTGTATTTTCAGAGAAAATATAATCATTAGCAAAACACAAAAAATAATAGTTTTTATAATTATTCACAAAAAATCATATAACTTACTGAAAGAAAAAATGCCTATCGTAAAAATTTCACCAAATTTTCCGTACGCATAAAATTCTACGAAAACGTTTGACCAGCGTTTTTCAAAATGAAATGTGTTTGATGTGCATTTTTGGTCGCCCCACCTGTTATTTCGTCTTCCACAGAGCAGTTCTCACAGGGCTGGTTGACGGGTGAAGCCGCCGGGGCTGCGACCAGAGGTAGCCGGTGATATTTTAGGTTGAGAGCTGGTTGATTAGAGTCTATTTTCATGATTGCAGAACAGAATTCGCGGGAAAATCGTATTTAACAATACCCTGCAAATTGTCCAAATGACTGATTTTATTGCTAGCTTGCGTTGATTTTGTGATATTAAGAATTAATTGGGTCAAAAAGTTTCGCGCTTATAGCCCGTTTTTCAAAGGTAGGCACAATATTTCTTTGCCTAATTCAGATATTGAAAATTACGCCAACCCCCCCCTACCTCAGTTGTGCATTCAGGAACTATAGCCGGAAAGGACCATAAGTCTTACAAAGCCCTCTTATGCTAACATATCACCTGTTAGTCGTTGCACATCTTGCGCTCAATTTTCCCAGTGTTCAGAGTTCTTCTCAAAGTAAGTCAACAGTCAGTCGATTTCTGATTGGTCTGTCCTGATTTATTGTCATCTCTACCTGACGATTGTTTTTTAACATCTTTTTAATTGGCACTGAAATTGGAGTTTGAAACACAATAATTATGGCTGGCAGTCTAAAAAATAACCTGCAAACTGCTGGAAGATTGTAAAGAAAACCGAAGAAAAGTTAATCGAATTTTTTTGAATTTTTCAATACTTTGAATTCTAAATGTATATGACTTGCACGTTTTCTAAAAATTATCCGTTTCTGAACTTACTGGATTTTTTGGTATTTTTCCGCTGTCATTATATCATGAAAATTGAAAATTTGTATAGTGAATAAACTAGTTATTGTGAATACATTCTTCGCCCCCCCCCCCCATCAATATGTTTGGCATAACCTTATTAGTCCATATTCCAAAATTTGTAACAAATCGAACAAATTGAGCAGAAACCTTTTGCAGGTAGGGGAAAGAAAAAGAGCTCATTCTTTATACCTATCATCGTAAGATCACGCATTCAGCCATACTAAGACGCAAGTTAACAAAGAAAATTAAAGAAATGAACTGTAGGAGGAAAGAAAAAAAGTCCACAATTGAATTGATTTTTAGATTTTTTTAAGGTTTTTTAACTAAGCCTGTTTGATCAACTGAAAAACAAAGTAAGCCGGTTACTGTGCAAACAGAACTGGCGGTTTCGAACGTAGTCTTAAAAAACAGAAGCACTTTCAAATTAGTGTAGTTTTTCTGAGTGCTGTGATACAAGGTTATGAACAAAAAAACTATAATTAAGGCAAGACAACAGTCTCAGTAACAAAAGCAAACGGTACCAATGTTTTTGTAGACAAATTACTAGAAAAACAAGCAAAAATCAGAAAAAAAATTGATTTAAAAATTTTGAATTTTTGAAAATTTGATTCCCAAAATGGTGCTATTTAAATCCGAAAAATTTCTTTACATGAGTGAAAGTAGTTTTTCACGGCTGGAAATAAGCATAATAAAACAGTTAACTTTATTTGCCCGAGTATAGACCAAAAATCAACAATATAAAAAAAAACGTTTTCTCAACACTGGGACAAGTTTTTCAATTTTTTTGGGTCTCGAATCACTACTGAGTGGCTTTAGTATGATGAACCTTAAGAAAAACATCCCACTACAAAAATTGTGCCCATTTTCAATGTTGGGAATAAGTACGCTTAACTAGCATAAAAAAGACTGTAATTTAAAATAAATTCTGTTTTTTTTTGTAAATTTAGTTTCAAAATAGAAAATTTATTCCTAGCATAATCTATTTACCTAGTATACAAAGTGACATATATTTTGTTTCTGCCAACAAGAAAAGTGGCAATTTTTTTTTCTCGCTTTAATGATGATTGGGTCAGTTATTTGCGTACTATTCGACAAAACGAAAAATATCGCGCATTATTCATCCCAACAATTCAAAACGAATGGTTTTAGTTTTTAATCTGAACGCAAGTATCGAATTTAATTTTTTCTTTAGTGAAAAAAATTAAAAAAGGCCAGTGAAAAGTCACAACATGACTTTCTGGAGATTAAAACCACCAAGAAAAACCTTTTGGTTTAAACAACATGTTTCCCCTTTCTTACAAATTTTCTAAAGAAAAAATATTTGCTATTAGTGAAAAACTACCGAGATTGAATGTTTCTTTTAAATTTTTCTAAAATTTTGTTTTAATAAGTGAAAATTTAGTAACTGTTTAATGAAAGCAAGGCCGCAAATGCCGTTTTGAGTAAAATAAACAATAAACTTTCAAGCTAATTTCTGAAAAGTTTTTAATTTTAAAACGCTGTAATCTATTATAAATGACTATAAATTTTATTGCTTCCCACAACCTGTTGCCTAGATTAAACCCTGGATATCAGCTTCAGTTGTTTTTTCTGAAGGACAAAGTTTTTTGTGTTAGAAAACCTGCCGTGAGTAGGAGAAGAGGGAGCAGAAGTGGGGGGGGGGGCATGGGTGGATACCCCCATGTATTAAGATAGGGAATAGAGTATCCGGTCTCCAAGCTATGTATTAACATAGGCTATAGATTTCCCAATGTATTAAGCTGGGAATAGGTTTCCCAATGTATTAAGATAGCAGGTTTCAGATGGTAAGTTGTTTTCGGCACCCGAATGCCCATATATACTGTATAAATTTCCCTGTATATTAGAAACTCAGAACTAATTAGGATAGGATTCCTAATGTATTACGATGGTAAAGTTTCAGATGGTAAGTTTGTTTCGGCGCCCGAAATTCACATGTGTAGTGTATAGATTTCCCTATGTATTAGAATTTAATTGTAGAGAGTTAAGAACTCATTAGGGTAGGGAATAGGATTCCTAATAAATTACGATGGTAGACTTTCAGATGGTAAGATGTAAGTTTCAAAAAAATTTTGGCACCCGAGTTTTTTGGAGCTCGAGTTCGCCCATATTTGCGTTTCTTAGTTAACTTCTATGGTTTTTTGATTATGGATTTATATGTTTGGTTCAACGAGAAACCTAACGAGACTTCGAGAAAAAAGCCATGTTTTTTTGAAAAAAAAGTTAGATTCAAAAGTATAAATCACTGCTATTATTTTATAAATTCAATGTTACCAAACGTTTAAAGTTACTAAATCAATACTGAATTGAATGCTATTACAATATCAGTTATTAACAAATTTAAAGGTTTTGTTTGTATTACGTCGTGCTGAGCTTGTCTTTTAGGGTAAAAGTAGCTCAATCCCTTCTTTGCTTGCTCGTATGTAGCAACCATATGATTAATGTTTCTAAATGCTCTGTTTGCTGAAATCAAGTTGACTGCTTCTTTGAGTTCTTTCCTGTATTTTTCCATAAGCCCATCACTGGATTCCTCTAGAGTTCTTTTATTCAATCCTTTGCTGCTAAACTTCATCTTGTCTGATTTGTTGTCATAGCAAAAATACGTCTTGCTGCATTAACATAGCATCTCCGTACACCTAAATTCTTCTTTGAACAGACCAGGCTCTCGTTTATCGTGCTTCTTATGAACCTTACAACAAGGTCGTGTAACAAAATTTGTTTTCGAATCTGCTCTAAATGAATCTCTGCAATTTTTTTCTCTCAATTTTTCCCAGTCACCTTTTTTCTCCGGACGAAAACAATCATACAAAATTTTCTCGAACTTATTTATATCACAAAATTTGTCAAAAAATTGCAGTAAAGCTCAAGCATTCTGGGCTTTGCACGCTGCCGAATGAAAAATTTGGCTATTAAGGGTTCTTTGTGCTCAATTGTTGACTTTAGTAACTCACTCTCGTACAATTTTTTCTGAACGGTGTTCAATCGTTTGAAGAGTCGTTCATTAATTGCTTTGTGCGTTTTCTCATCATTCAAATACTTTGTGATCGTATGTCTCGATCTGTCCATTATCTGGTAGCCGTAGGATGAATTACCTAAAAGCTTCATAGTCTCTGCAACAACACCGGTTAAAGGGTTCTCATCTTCTCCACTTCTAGCATCAACAACTGACTGAACAAAAATGTTGAAGCATTTTCGAGGGAGA
The DNA here is from genome assembly GCF_963678635.1 of Symsagittifera roscoffensis. Taxonomy (NCBI): domain Eukaryota; kingdom Metazoa; phylum Xenacoelomorpha; order Acoela; family Convolutidae; genus Symsagittifera; species Symsagittifera roscoffensis. The sequence goes on along the minus strand of NC_087071.1, from coordinate 28,825,769 downwards.
TACTGTATAAAGCGGTAAACTTTTTTACACTGTAAGCCAAGTTCCATACAGAAATTGAAAAGAAGAGTAATGGTGGAACCATTTTCTAGTTTGAAACTAGACATTAGCATTCGCTGGGGATGCTTAAGAAGATCATTTTCAATGGCATAATTTCGCATTTATTCCTCAATGTCATTTCTTCCAACTTCAGTTTTATTAAAAATTGGAGGAAAATTAGAAAATTTTGCTTTCAGTTCATCTGGAACAACTAGTTCATACTGAACATAGCCATAAACAAATGCATCCTTTATTTTTTTCAATAAAGAATCATGAGAGAGGTTTTTTGTAAGTTTTTTGTTGGATCGGATATGAATCTTAGTTTTTTCGTTCGTTTTGAAGTTTTGCCACCTCTCACATGCTCACATCTCTTCGGTTTTGTATCCTTTTTTTGCGAATATACTCACGCCTCAAGTCAACTATCTCGCTCCTTTTTTTTTCCTCCCTCAATATCTTCACCGCTAAATGACGGACGAGTCTCCTGGCAAGGACAAAAATGGCAATAGCACCCCACAGGTTCAAAAACTGTTTTGCAAAGATAACAATATCCATCTACATTGAAGCAGTCAGTTTTCGTTTGATTTCCATATGTGTGTAAGCTCTCAATTCCGCATTCTGGTCTTGTTTCTTGCTAGTAAGACATCACCATTTCTCAAAATTGCAAGATTGCTTATGTCTAGCCTTGATTTTTTGCATATCGGTATCAAACTCCTATCTTGTGTACAATCATGTTGGCATGTCTTGAATAGGGATAGAGCTGGCTGATGAATCCTTGAAGAATCCTTGATAAAAGTTTTGTTCATTACAGCTTTTCGCGTAAATACAGTTGATGGTCTACCCGTCATATCCTCTCTAATTTTCTCGCACAAATCTCCCTCTTTTTCGCAGTATGGGTAGAATTTTTCATTTGCTGATTTGTGCAGACACATATTTGCCAGATTTGGAAGAGTACATTCAAGTTTTAATATATCAATTTCTTTCTGATGATAAAACTGAACCATTTTTTGCATTGCTTCAAGGGTTGTAACAATATCTTTGTTATTGTACCATTGCAAAAACTTCTTTAAATGTACACATTCATCCTCTGTGAATATTTGTAATTATCCCATCCAGACACGGGTACTGACTTGATTTGAAGTTTCTTCAGTACTTTCTGCTCATCCAGTCTACTTGACCTCAAGTTCTGATAATCCTTTATCAGGAGGGTTGTTGTTTCTCAATTTACTGAAAAAGGCTTCGTATGGTTGTAATTCTTCATTCTCGAGCTTGTCTGGACTGTCAAACCACTCGTAAGGGAAAAACCCTTTTGTCTCACTGGCTATGTAGGCTTCAGGAAAAGAGTCTAGAGGTGTTGCTCAATCCAAAATTTTCATGATATCGAGAAACTGTATGTCTCCAAATTTGAAGGATATGAAATTGTTAGCTTTTTTGATAACCATTGGTTCAGCTTCTTCATCGTTGATTAGGTAGGGAATTAGATAGCTCTTGATCAAGTTCAGATCATATCTTCCACTGTTAAACCCAAATACAGGTACCGTGTTAACATATTTTGTTTCTAATCAATCAGCTGATTTTTCTGCCTTCTCAAAAGCTGAGTTGACATATCAGTTTCCTCTGTATCCTCCATACATTCATCTTCGTATTCAAAGTTTTCAGTTGGGTGATTTCGACAGCTTTAGTTCAACTCTTGGAAAACTTTCGACATCCGCTCCTTCATACTCTTTCATTATCTTGAAAGTTAGTTCTCATTTCGAGCTTACTTTTCTAAGCCAAAAGTTCGAATTTGATTAGAAAATCGATAATAAGCTTTTGCGGATCCTTGTTATAAAGCAAAATTGGTTCATCTATTAGGTTCGATATTGATACAGAAAATGGAATGTGTTTTCCAATCCGGGTTGTTGTTTGGGTAGCTTTCAGTGCATCTGATGGAACACATACCGACTCAAAATCGAAAATGGCTAGGTTGTTGAATATTGTGTTATCCTTCGAAACTGGGATATTGAAATCTTCCAACTTTCCAAATAGCGTTTCTCAAAGTGTATATACATTCTTTGGATAAATGTGTCGCATTCGATCTTTACAAGTTAGAAGATGTCTGATGAAGTTGTTTGATCTGTTGAAGAAACAGTCACAGCTAGGACATCGAAAACACTTGAAGGAGGAATCAATATTATTCGTATGAACGATATGGTTGTTGAATCTCAGCAACTTCACGGTTTTTCATATTTTCCAATACTTCGCCTCACTAATTCTCTTACGTATTCTCACTCTTGAATGTCAAAATCGTAACTGAATATATTACGTTCAACTAATTCCTCGACAAGAGGTAAATCATCAATGGCAACTCCGAGAAAGTTCTTCGGATCGTATCCAGCTCTTGATATAAACTCTGTGAACAGCTGAGATGTATGAGCATCGAGTTTACTATGGCCATGCAAATACATAGTTAACGCACAGAGAAGACAAAGATGCTCTTTGTATGGTTTTTTATCTTTGTCCGAAACAAAAACCTGTTTACTTGTTTCTGTCGTAGCAGAGGCTCGATTAGAGGACATTACAGAGTCTGGACATCCCATGTGAATATATTTCATTGGTGCAGCCAAAATAGTGACATTTGTGACCAACTTGAACCTCCACCTTGTGTTCTGGCCTTCTTTGTATAGAGCGATTGCTTTTAACGTAAAGAAATATAGAGTGAAAGGAGTTTTATTTACTATTTCTTAGAGAAAATCAACCAATCAGAATCCTGCATTTTCTCAAAGTTATATGCTTATTATTCTGTTAAAAACCTTAACCCTTTTTTGATAAATATCTATCAGAAAACATTTGAGATTCCTCGAATTACTTTACAAGAAAAAGGAAAAAATTCCAATTGATTTTCTTATTGATGAAATAGATATTGACTGTTACTTTTTTCACAATTTTTTGGCCGCTTTTATTGTACAAAAAAGAGTTATTCGACTAAGTAAAGGTCTCTTCAGAGAAACTTACTCATTCAAAGAGTTTACTTTTGAGCCACATATTGCGTATCGAAGCTTTAAATTTACGGCTGATTAACACCTCACAAGGAAAGAAATTTTGTTTATTCTCGAGAATTGGAATTAATCAAAAAGTTGTACGATAATATATCGTACGTAATATATTTTTTTATCCCCTACCCAATACCCAAAACTGTAAAAACTCCCCTGCAAAGTTCTTTATTCCTTCATTTTTTAAAGGATTTTCAAAGTTCAAAAACCTGCTCGATTCGGTTTGTTATCAGATTTCTAGAGGTTTGCTTAGGAAACATCATCAAATTTGAGTTATCCTCCCAAATTTACATCAAAATCAAAGAACTTGACTATCTACATAAAAATCAGCCGTTTCCTACTGATTACATACAACAAATGTCATTTAACTTGATAAGAAGACTTGCAGAGATGCTACTTTTTTTCAATTTTCCTTCTCCTGTTACTTATATCGGCAAAATTTCTTATTTTTACAGCATACAACTTTGGGTCATTTATTTTTGCGATTGCTTTTTAATGTATATTTTTACATATCTGAAAGATTTAGACCCTTACAAGGTAAAATTTCTCTGATTGGATACGACAACTAGAAAAGAATGAAAATTTTTGTGATTGGAAAAGACAATGCCTGAGATGGAGCTTTGTTTCCGATTGGTCTTTTATCCAAGAGTGCCATAAAAAGAAGCTGAAATGTGATTGGACACGACTACAATCCAAATAAGGAAAATCAATTCCGATTGGTTAAACCCACACAATCCAGTTGAAGGTACCCCTCTCTCTTAACCAAAAATCATTTTATTTACGACTTAACTACCGTCAACTACCTCCTCTCTGAGCTCTAAATACTTTTGATTTTCAACTTATCTTCCTCAGCTACACGCTAGTAACTCTAAATGAACCTTTTTTTGTACTCTTTTATTCAATTTATTGCTCATAATGATCTTCTCAGTCCAAAACAGCAACCTCATGTACTCTGTAGATTTTTCCCTTGATCTAGTACAAATTCAAGTGCGAGATACAGTCTCTGGAGTTTTTCTGGCACGAAAGGACGTCTCAGTCCAAGTCTGGCACATGGTGGAATTGATGCAAAGGGATTTCCACGTGCATCATACGACGCAGGTACCCGTGACAGAGAACGAACTTGAATAAATGCAACTGATGGAGGAAGTATCTGATCATGTGGGAATGAACTATCCCGAGATTCCTGACTCAAGATCTGTGGCTCATTCAGTCGACGACTTCCTCTTTCCTTGGGAGGAAGCAGGATCAGCCGAAAAACCCATTACAATGGATGAAGATGAGGGTTTCTCAGAAACAATGTTACCTCAATCACTCCTCCACAACAACCAGCTCTGCTTTTTATAGAGAAGCTCAATGACTCTTCTGCTGCTCGACAGCTCTTTAATTACGTACTTTTGTAAATAATTTTTGTTTGGTAACTTTGCTTTTGTAATAAAATCTTTTCTGCAATTTCTTTTCAATAATGAAAAAAGATGGGAGGTTCAGGGTAAATCTTTGAAAACAATTAGAACTTAATCAAGCGTTCCGAACTCGCACACATGTTAAGATACTTGATTGATTTTGGCACCCATGTTTGGAAAAACACTAGAAAAGTTGTAAACAAGTAATAAATACCTGATGGTACGTTACATGTTGTCAAAATAACTCAAATAATTTTTTACACTTTGTAGAAAAAGTAAAACACTTTTCGCATCTTGTCAAAAAAAATTGAAACAATTTTTGCATTTTGTCAACAAAAGTGAAATACTTTTTGCAGATTGTCAAAAAATTTGAAACAGTTTTCGCATTTTGTTAAAAAAAATATTATCAATTTGCGCATCTTGTCAAAAAAATTGAAACATTTTTTGCATATTGTCAAAATAACTGAAACAGTTTTCGCATTCTGTTAAAAACATTGAAACAATTTTTGAATCTTGTCAAAAAAATTGAAACATTTTTCGCATCTTGTCAAAAAAGTGAAATACGTTTTGCAACTTGTTAAAAAAATTGAAACATTTTGTGCAACTTCTTGAAAATCAAAAGAAACATTACATCTTTTCTACAAGTTTTACAAAAATTTCAAATTTTTTTTTTCTTTTTTAAATTTTTGATAATTTCGTAAACATATGAAGGAAAATAGAAAGATTATCAAAATTTTTTTGAAAAATTGACAAGATCACAGTTTGAAATTCCATAACTATCAATAAAACAGTCAATTATTGTTTACAAATCATGTTCATTTTTTCAGTTTTGTACTTCACGAACTCTTTCCAGAAAAGTTGAACCGATAGTTTGTGTGGAAGCTATTTTCTGGTTAGAACATCAAAAGTGACGTTTGCATTTTTGCGTATCAGTCTTTCCTTTGCAGCACTTAGGATTTTTTCTGCTCCTTTTTGTTTGAAATTGGAATGAACAGCGCGGTCAAATGATTGAAAACTTCACCACTTGATGAAACAACAATCGAGTAAAAGCTGTATTTGTACAGAGTGTAAAGACAATCGATAATTTGGTATGTGAAATGAAAACTACCCAATCTCTGTAAATTTTGATTGAAAGATGAACCAATCAGAATTATATGGAACTTAAAATTTTCCGAAGAACAGTAAGAACTGTGGGTAGAGACACAAAAATTGTTGGTTATTATATACTTTTCGTAAAAATCAATGGAAACGGAAATAAATAGTGGTTTTTGACAAAAATTAGAATAAAAGCTGGTAAATGCCTGACACATAACTGCAGCCATCTGAAACGAAGGTTTTTGCTCAGAACTTTGGATTTTTATAGGAGAACTAACACCGACATAATTCCATATTTGGAAAATTCATTCAAAAATTCCAATTATAGTTCTATTGCCTTATATGGTTACTTGAATGACTCATTTTTTACTTCCATTTTCAATTAATCTCAAATCATTTCTCTCATTTCTCTTCATCTAATCAGTCTGTTCTCTTATTGAAAAACGTTTTCAAGAAAAGACACAAAACCCAAATATATTGAATTCTCAAAAAATCAAACAAGAAATTGGAGATTTGCTTGCTCCCAAAAATCCTACAAGGGGAACAATTATTTTAATCCCTGTTTTCAACTATTCAAGAAAAATGAATTGAGACAACTTGAAAAAAGACAGCAAGTCTATCTTGGCGAAAAAGAAGGGAACGCAATCACGGCAATTAGAACTACTGTTATTCGCGATAACCTTGGATTCGTTCCTATTTTGGAACTCACTTCTGACAAGGATTCAACTATGGATCAGGAGCTTGCCAACTGCAACAAAATGCATGAAATAGCAACTTGCAATAGAAGACAAGTTTTTGTCACGATCAAGAAGTACAATGTTAACAAACCCCTACATTCAGATTCGATTCTTCACTGCAAAAGATTGTGAAGCAAAGAAACAAGTTGCTTATGTCAAATTTACTTTGAACCAATTCAAAGAATTGTCCCTAATTTTGGGTGAATTTACGTTTGTTGAGAACTGTAATGTACAATAAAATGTGTTATTTATGTTTTTCTGTCTTGTAATTTAAATTATTATCCTCAGTATCATTTTTCCTTTAGTATTCGCGTTGAGTAGTATGAGTTGGAACATTGGTTTTTCAAGAAATTTAATCTTAAGGCTTCATAATAAGTTGCGACTTTTTCATATTGTCTCCAAATCGAAAATGGCTAGGTTGTTGAATAGTGTGTTATCTTTCGAAACTGGGATATTCAAATCTTCCAACTTTCTAAATAGCGTTTCTCAAAGTGTATATACATTCTTTGGATAAATGTGTCGGATTCGATCTTTACAAGTTGGAAGATGTCTGTTGAAGTTGTTTGACCTGTTGAAGAAACAGTCACAGCTAGGACATCGAAAAAACTTGAAGGAGGAATCAATATCATTCGTATGAATGATATGGTTGTTCAATCTAAGCAACTTCACGGTTTTTTCAAATTTTGTAATACTTTGCCTCACTATTTCTCTAACATTTTCTCACTCTTGAATGTCAAAATCGTAAATGAATATATTAAGTTCAACTAATTCCTCGACAAGAGGTAAATCATCAATGGCAACTTCGAGAAAGTTCTTCGGATCGTATCCAGATCTTGATATAAACTCTGTGAACAGCTGAGATGTATGAGCATCGAGTTTACTATGGCCATGCAAATAAATAGTTATCGCACAGAGAAGACAAATATGATCTTCGTATGGTTTTTTTATCTTGGTCCGAAAAAAAACAAGTTTACTTGTTTCTGTCGTAGCAGAGGCTCGAGTAATGGACATTACAGAGTCTGGACATCCCATGGGAATATTTTTCATTGGTGCAGCCAAAACAATGACATTTGTGACCAACTTGACCTCCACCTTGTGTTCTGGCGTTCTTTGTATAGAGCGATTGATTTTAACATAAAGAAATATAGAATGAAAGGAGTTTTATTTACTATTTCTTAGAGAAAATCAACCAATCAAAATCCTGCATTTTCTCAAAGTGAACTGTTTATGATTCTGTTAAAAACCTCAATCATTTTTTGATAAATGTCTATCAAAGAACTTTTGAGCTTCCTCGAATTACTTTACAAGAAAAAGGTAAAAATTCTAATTGATTTTCTTATTGATGAAATAGATGTTGACTCTTACTTTTTTCACAATTTATTGGACGTTTTTTTTGTAAAGAAAGAGTTATTCGACTAAGTAAAGGTCTCTTCAGAGAAACTTACTCATTCAAAGAGTTTACTTTTGAGCCACATATTGCGTATCGACGCTTTAAATTTACGGCTGATTTACACCTCACTAGAAAAGAAATTTTGTTTATTCTCGAGAACTTGAATTAATCAAAAAGTCGTACGATAATATATCAAAGACTTTTTTTATCCCCTAGCCAAAACCCAAAAATGTACAAACTCCCCTGCAACGTTCTTTATTCCTTCAATTTTAAAAGGATTTTCAAAGTTCAAAAACCTGCTTCATTCGGTTTGGAATCAGATTTCCAGAGGTTTGCTTAGGAAACATCATCACTTTTGAGTTGTTATACCAGATCTACATCAAAATCAAAGAATTTGACTATCTACTTAAAAATCAGCAGTTTCTTATTGATTACATACAACAAATTTCAATTAAATGATGAGAAGACTTGCAGAGGTGCTACTTTTTTTAATTTTACTTCTTTTGTTACTTATATCGGCAAAATTTCTTTTTTTTACAGCAAAAAACTTTGAGTCATTTATTTTTGCGATTGCTTTTGTGTATATTTTTACATATCTGCAAGATTTAGACCCTTACAAGGTAAACTTTTCTCTGATTGGATACGACAACTAGAACAAGAATGAAAATTTTTGTGATTGGAAACGACTATGCCTGAAATGGAGCTTTGTTTCCGATTGGACTTTTATCCAAGATTGCCATAAAAAGAAGCTGAAATGTGATTGGACACGACTACAATCTAAATAAGTAAAAATCAATTCTGATTGGTTAAACTCGCACAATCCAGTTGAAGATATTTCTCTCTCTTAACCAAAAATCATTTTATTTTCAACTTAACTACCGTCAACTACCTCCTCTCTGAGCTCTAAATACTTTTGATTTTCAACTTATCTTCCTCAGCTACACGCTAGTAACTCTAAATCAACCTTTTTTTGTACTCTTTTTTTCAATTTGTTGCTCATAATGATCTTCTCAGTCCAAAACAGCAACCTCATGTTTTCTGTAGAATTTTCCCTTGATCTAGTACAAATTCAAGCGCGAGATACAGTCTCTGGAGTTTTTCTGGCACGAAAGGACGTCTCAATCCAAGGCTGGCACATGGTGGAAAAGATGCAAAAGGATTTCCACGTGCATCATATGACGCAGGTACCCATGCCAGAGAACCAACTTAAAGAAATGCAAATGATAGAGGAACTTTCTGATCATGTGGGAATGAACTACCCCGAGATTCCTGACCCAAGATCTGTGGCTCATTCAGTCGACGACTTCCTCTTTGCTTGGGAGGAAGCAGTATCAGCCGAAAACCCCATTACAATAGATGAAGCTGAGGGTTTCTCAGAAACAATGTTACCTCAAACACTCCTCCACAACAACCAGCTCTGCGTTCTATAGAGAAGCTCCAGGACTCTTCTGCTGCTCGACAGCTCTTTAATTAAGTACTTTTGTAAATAATTATTGTTTGGTAACTTTGCTTTTGTAGTTAAATCTTTTCTGCAATTTCTTTTTAATTATGAAAAAAGATGGGAGGTTCAGGGTAAATCTTTGAAAAACAATTAGAACTTAATCAAGCGTTCCGAACTCTCACACATGTTAAGAAAATTGATTAATTTTTGCACCCATGTTTGGAAAAACACTAGAAAAGTTGTAAACAAGTAATAAATACCTGATGGTACATTACATGTTGTCAAAATAACTCAAACAATTTTTTACACTTTGTAGAAAAAGTAAAACACTTTTCGCAACTTGTCTTAAAAAATTGAAACACATTTTGCATTTTGTCGAAAAAAACTGAAACAGTTTTCCCATTTTGTTAAAAACATTGGAACCATTTTTGCATCTTGTCAAAAAAAACTGAAACACTTTTTGCATTTTGTTAAAAAAAGTGAAACACTTTTTGCATATTGTCAAAAAAAAATCGAAGCAGTTTTCGCATCTTGTCAAAAAAATTGAAACACTTTTCGCATTTTGTCGAAAAAAGTGAAACATTTTTTGCTTATTGTCGAAAAAAACTGAAACAGTTTTCGCATTTTGTTAAAAACACTGGAACATTTTTTGCATCTTATCAAAAAAATTAAAACACTTTTCGCATTTTGTTAAAAAAAGCGAAACACTTTTTGCATATTGTCAAAAAAAATCAAAACATTTTTGGCTTTTCGTCAAAAAAATTGAAACAAATTTTGCATCATGTCAAAAAAGTGAAACACGTTTTGCAACTTGTTGAACAATTTGAAACGTTTTGCGCATTTTCTTGAAAACCAAAAGAAACATTACATTTTTCCTACAAGTTTTACAAAAATTTCAAATTTCTTGGCAACGTTGAGTTTTTTTTTTTCAAAGTTTTTGATAATTTCGTAAACACATGAAGGAAAATAGATAGATTATCAAAAATTATCTTTTGTAAAATTGACAAGATCACTGTTTAAAATTCCAAACAGTCAATTATTTTTAACAAATGATGTTCATTTTTTGAGTTTTGTACTTCACGAACTCTTTCAAGAAAAGTTGAACGGATAGTTTGAGTGGAAGCTATTTACTGGTTAGAACATCAAAAGTGACGTTTGAATTTTTGGCGTATCGTTCTTTCCTTTGCAGCACTTTTTGCTGCTCCTTTCCATTTGAAATTGTAATGAACAGGGCGGTCAACTTGATTGAAAACTTCGTCACTTGATGAAATAAAAATCGATTAAAAGATGTATTTGTACAGAGTGTAAAGACGATCGAAAATTTGGTATGTGAAATGAAAATTACCCAATCTCTGTAATATTTGATCGAAAGATGAACCAATCAGAATTATGTGGAACTTAAAATTTTCCGAAGAACAGTTAGAATTGTGGGTAGAGGCACAAAAATTGTTGGTTACTATATATTTTCGTGAAAATCACTGGAAACGGAAATAAATAGTAATTTTTGACAAAAATCTGAATAAAAGCTGGTGAAAGCTTGACAGATAACTGCAGCCATCTGAAACAAAATTTTTGCTGAGAATTTTGGAATTTATTCGTTTCAAAAATTCCAATTATAGTTATATTGTCTTATATGGTTGTTGAATGACTCATTTTTTATTTCGATTTTCAATTAATTTCAAATCATTTCTCACGTTTCTCTTCATCTAATCAGTCTGATCTCTTCAAGAAAATACACAAGTCCCAAATATATTGAATTCTCAAAAATTCAAACAACACATTGGAGATTTGCTTGCTCCCAAATCCTAATGTGTCGCATTCAATCTTTACAAGTCTTTACAAGTTAGAAGATGTCTCTTGAAGTTGTTTGATCTTTTTAAGAAACAGTCACAGCTAGGACATCGAAAACATATGAAGAAGGAAGCAATATCATTCGTATGAATGATATGGTTGTTGAATCTCAGCAATTTCACGGGTTTTTCAAAATTTCCAATACTTCGCCTCGCTAATTCTCCAACATATTCTACCTCTTGAATATCAAAAACGTAAATGAATATGTTACGTTCATTAATTCGTCGACAAGAGGTAAATCATGAATGGCAACTCCGAGAAAGTTCGTCGGATTGTATCCAGGTTTTGATATAAGCTCTGTGAACAGCTGATATGTATGAGCATCGAGGTTACTATGGCCATGCAAATACATAGTTAACGCAAGGAAAAGACAAAGATGATACTTGTATAGTTGTACATCTTTGTCCGATAAAAGACAGTTTACTTGCTTATGTCGTGGCAGATAAAAGATTGCTGACAACTCGAAAAAAGACAGCAAGTCTATCTTGGTGAAAAAGAAGGAGAAGCAATCACGGCAATTGGCAAAACTGTTATTCACGATAATGAAAACCTTAGACTCGTTCCTATTTTGGAACTCACTTCTGACAAGGATTCAACTATGGATCAGGAGCTTGCCAAGTAAAACAATTTTGTCGCATTATAAATGTGTCGCATTCGATCTTTACAAGTTAGAAGATGTGTCTTGAAGTTGTTTGATCTTTTGAGGAAACAGTCACATCTAGGACATCGAAAACACTTGAAGATGGAAGCAACATCATTCATATGAAGGAAATGGTTATTGAATCTCAGCAGTTTGACGGTTTTTTCAAAATTTCCAATACTTCGCCTCGCTAATTCTCCAACATATTCTACATCTTGAATATCAAAAACGTAAATGAATATGTCACGTTCAACTAATTCCTCGACAAGAGGTAAATCATCAATGGCAACTCCGAGAAAATTCTTCGGATCGTATCCAGGTTTTGATATAAACTCTGTGAACAGCTGAGATGTATGAGCATCGAGGTTACTATGGCCATGCAAATACATAGTTAACGCACGAAAAGACAAAGATGATATTTGTATGGTTGTATATCTTTGTCCGATAAAAGACAGTTTTCTTGCTTATGTCGTGGCAGAGGCTCGAGTAATGGACATTACAGAGTCTGGACATCCCAGAAGAATATAATTCATTAGTGCAGCCAAAATTGCGACAATTGTGACCAACTTGAACCTCCACCTTGTGTTCTGGATTTCTTTGTATAGAGCGATTGCTTTTAACTTAAAGAAAACCAGAATGAAACGAGTTTTATTTACTATTACTTAGAGAAAAACAACCAATCAGAATCCAGCATTTTCTAAAATTGAACTGTTCATTTTTTTTAAAAAAACCTTAATCATTATTTGAAAAAATGTCTACCAAAAAACATTTCAGTTTCCTCAAAACACGTTACACGGAATAAGAAAAAAATTCCAATTGACTTTTTTATTGATTAAATAGATGTTGACTCTTACTTTTTTCATAATTTTTTGGACGTTTTCATTGTACAAAATAGAGTTATCTGACTAAGTAAAAGCCTCTTCAGAGAAACTTAATCAATCAAAGAGTTTACTTTCGAGCCACATATTGCGTATCAAAGCTTTAAATGTACGGCTGAATTACACCTCAAAAGGAAAGAAATTTTGTTTATCCTCGAGAATTTGAAGTTCTCAAAAAGTCGTACGATAATATATCAAAGACTCTTTTTATCCCCTAACCGAAACCCAAGTTTGTAAAAACTCCCCGGCAAAGTTCCTTATTCCATCATTTTCTTAAGGATTTTCAAAGGGACACTTTATGTTTGTTGAGAACTGTAATGTACAATAAATTGTGTTTTAATATTGTTTTGTCTTGTAATTTGAATATTTATCCTCAAAATTATTTTTCTTTTAGTATTCGCGTTGAGCAGTATGAGTTGGAACATTGGTTTTTCAAGAAGTTTAATCTTAAAACTTCACAATAAGTTAGGACTTTTTCATATTGTCTCAAACTCGAAAATGGCTAGGTTGTTTAATAGTGTGTTATCTTTCGAAACTGGGATATTGAAACCTTCCAACTTTTCAAATAAAGTTTCTCGAAGTGTATATACATTCTTTGGATAAATGTGTCGCATTCAATCTTTACAAGTCTTTACAAGTTAGAAGATGTCTCTTGAAGTTGTTTGATCTGTTGAAGAAACAGTCACATCTAGGACATCGAAAACACTTGAAGATGGAACCAATATCATTCGTATGAAGGAAAAGGTTATTGAATCTCAGCAGTTTGACAGTTTTTTTCAAAATTTCCAATACTTCGCCTCGCTAATTCTCCAACATATTCTACCTCTTGAATATCAAAATCGTAAAAGAATTTGTTACGTTCAACTAATTCGTCGACAAGAGGTAAATCATCAATGGCAACTCCGAGAAAGCTCTGCGGATCGTATCCAGATTTTGATATGTTTCAAAATATGAAAAATTTACTATTTATTCGTCACATAATCTATCTACCTAAAATATTAAGTGACATCTATTTTGTTTCTGTCAACGGAAAAAGTGGCAAAAGTTTTTTCTCGGTTTAATTAAGAATGCGTCAATTATTTGGGTACTGTTTGACCCAACGAAGTGTATCGCGCATTATTCATCCCATAATTTCAAAACGAAGTGTATCGCGCATTATTCATCCTATAATTTCAAAACCAATAATTTCAGGTTTTAATTTGAACGCAAGCGTTGAAATTAGTTTTTTCTTCAGTGAAAAAAAATCAAGAAAGGCCAGTAAAAAGTCAAAACTTGACTTTCTGGAGAATAAAACCACCATAAGAATAACTGTTTCACCTTTTTGAATAAACAATCTGGTTTCCATTTTCTTACAAAGTTTCCTAAGAAAAAATTTTTAGTTTGAATGAAAAACTATCGAGGTTGAATATTTTTTTTTTTAAATTTTTCTTAAATCAACACTAAAATTTTAAATTAACAAGTCAAAATTTAGTAGCTGTTTAATGAAAACAAGGCCGCAAATGCCGTTTTGAGTGAGCTCAGCAATAAAACTTCAAGATAAATTCTGAAAAGTTGCAAATTTACGTTGTTATTTATTATAAAGGATACTGAACAATCAAAATTTAAAATTGAAAAATTATCATAAGTCATCAGAAAAACTTACTAATTGACAATTTTCTGAGAGCCATAATTTTTTTGTAAAATGGTGGAAAGCCGCTTATCCATGGTAGTTTTTCCGAGCTTCCTGTATCCATTGAACTGAAAATTTCAGAATTGGGACGCTAGATGTTGAGAACATATGAAAATTCTAAAAAAAAATTCATCAAAAACTCAACCACACTCTTTTTTGAAGGCTGTAGAAAATCCGGTAAGGTAGAGAGAGACTAGGGAATTTTGCAGACACACAAGGCAGTGGGTGGAATTCCCATTGCGACCATTTTTTCTGAAGATTGAGCATAGAGTTTTTGAGAAACATTTTTGCTAAGCCTCTTAAAAAAAAACCCAAGTCCAATATTTTTTCAATTACACCTCTTTTTATCAGGAATACAAAAGAAGTTTAGTTTCAAAAAAGGTACAGTCCGATGAAAAAAAAGACGGAAAGACGCAGATGAAACGGCGCACAGCATCCCGGTGATTGTGGGTGCAAATCGCATGAGCGCAGCAATTCGCAAGTTGAGTGCCTACAAGAAACCCAAAAGTTAATGAGTTCAGTTACTTTTGCAAAAGGGTGAAGGAAAGAATGCACTCCTGCAGTAAAAACCAGACTGTTCTGGATAATGCTCTAGGAAAGAATCAATACTTTTTGTATAGAAAATTCAATTTGAACTTCTAGAATTACATATTGCGTAACTCGTATTCGTGTTCTAGTTTTTGCCTCTAAATGCACTAGTTGAGAGATATTTTTTGCAAAATTTGTGATCAAAAGCCTGATTACCAATTTTTTTGTTCAATACTTAAATATTAACAGTTCTTGTTGCTCTGCGAAAACAAAACCGTTCAAAAATTGTTTTCAGAGTTACGCTAAAAAAGTTTTAAAAATTTTCAATTTTCTTCTTCTGATAGACAACTCCTAACAAGAATCATGCAAGTTTTCCACTTGTGCACAAAAATAGAGGATGAACTTGGGTCATTTTGTTCTTCATCTGAAAATGACAACTGACAAAACTCTTTTTGCATTAATCAAGAAGTTGGATTCACAGCAGCGGAGAAAAAAGAGTTTGAAACGGAACATATCGAAAATTTAATTGGAAAGCATTCAGCTCAGAAGTATGGCGAACAGGTGTCCGACGTTTTTTTACCAGCCAATTTAAAACCATATATATAATACCTTCTAATTTCACTAGTTATGAAATCCTTCTCTTAAGTTCTATCACATCCTTTCACTAAATCTGAAATTTTTGCACCGCGTCGCATTGTAAAACTTGGTTTATCTTAGTAATTCATGCTGAAATTAGGCTTCCTAAACTACTGAACGCTCATAACGACAAGTTCGTAGTTTATTTTTAGTTTCATGTTTCGTTAAACCATTATGATTACTAAAAAACCTTGTGCTAATTCATATTTATTTGGCTTAAAGCTTCTGATGAACAAAACAATACTGACGATCATTTTATGTTGTACTCAAGTGATCAAGAACGCAAACACCAAACATAAGTTCTGCTTGAATCTTATTTTGAATTTACGTTTTCAAATAAAAATGAACAAATTCTTACAACGTCCTGACACAATTTTTTTTTCATGCGAAAAAATAAATTTACGGAAAACTGGATATGCTCGAAATACCAAACACATGGATGTCGAGCATCTGTCATTACAAAAAAAAAGAAATTGATGAATACGCTTGGAGAGCATAACTATGACATTTCAGCGCGAAAGTCAGATCCCCGAAACGTCATCAAGGTTTTAAAAGATCTCAGCGAGAGATTTATACCGATGGTCGCAGTTGCTAGTGATGTTTTCGCAGTCACAAAATCTTTGGTCAATGAGTCTGCCCTACCAACTAAAGACAGACTGATTCGAACTACTGAGCGCACAATTAAACATCTAGATGTTAAAAAAATGCCTAACCCCCGTTGCGCGAAAATTAGAGATCCCTGAGAATCGTTTTCTGCGGTGAACCGAAAACCTGATATTTTGAGAGAAATCATCCTTCTGGATTGACAAAGGAATTTTTGAAATTACTCCTAAAATGTTATATCAGCTATAATCAATTCATTTTTGTGCATCTAGAATTGCATACGCGCCTTCCTTCCCAACAAAACCGAAAAACCTACCATCAATTTTGCAGATTTTTAAGGATAAATTACCCAACTGCCGGCCTTAAAATTTTTCAAGCATTTATCAAGTTTTTTGATCCATCTCTCACAGAGTTACACAATAAAATCATGGAAGTCATACTGAAAAATACCTACAAAACGAAACCTTATTCAGTGCTCGCCCCAAAAATGCTTCCCTCTCTCGCATTCGAAAAACAACGAAAGATCAGAGAAACCTATGATATAATATTTCAGCAAAAGCACAATGTATGTGACAGAAACTGTTTAGAAACGGCAAAAAAAATGAAAATTGACGATTTGTGTCTGTAACTTGGCTCTACTTATAAAAAGAAACAAGAACAAAAAATGCTGTATAAGGATGGCTTTTCGGCTTTCATTCCTTTTTCAGCGGAGCCCTCGCACTTTTGCAGAAAAATTTTCGGGGCATCGGCAGGCCGTAAGCTCACAAAACAGAAAACGGTACAGTCTACTGAATAAATGAGTACAAAAAATTTTGTCTTTAACGAAGACAGAACTGATTGATACCTACTCAGGGCGTTGTCTTTTTTTCTTCTTTGTGTTAAAGCAGTGTAGAGTTTGTCTCTTTTTTGTTCAATAACTCGTTTCATTAAAATTTTTGTTCAAACTTTTTTGAAAAGATGTTTCCTTGCAGACTACTGTAAAACGTAATCAAACGCAAGACAATCGCCCTTATTTCGTGGATTCTAGACTGGGACTAGGGGCTGGCAAACCCTTTATTTTTCCGTTTATGTGCCAACGTTTCGACAAAAAGTGAACAAATCAACCGGGTTATAAGTTTCAGTTCGAGAATGATTCTCAAATTGAATGAGTTTTAGTTTTCTTAAGTTTCTGTACCGGCTATAAAATGTCTGAAAAATTACTCCATTTTCGGTCAAAGAACGTTGAAATAATTGCGAGGCCCTTGATTTTCTTGAAAGATTGCTCATTTTTTGATTGGAATCATTTTAACAAAACAAACTATTGAAAAGGTAATTTCTATTCAAAACTGAAAATTTTCTTGCTTTACTTTTTGATCTTTACCGAAAACCCTTTTGAGGTAAGTTCTATTTTTATTTTGTCCTAAAACGGCGATAAGTTAAATAAGTAGTTTTAAATTGCTTAGGAAACAAAAAGTGGGTAATGAAATTGCATTAAGTTGTTTAGAGTTAAAAAAAAATAGAACTGATCAGAAAACCTTTTCTCAAATTCAGAGACGTAAGGTTTTTACATATTTTGAAAGTTAAGCATTCAAATAACGTAGCAAAAAATGCGACCGACTGGCTGTCTTAACAAACAGTTGTGCAAAGTTTTTTTTCAAAGTTTGAAAAGATCTATCATATAAGGTGATACTTGAAGCTCAAACTTCAGTTGCTCCGAGAAACGAGACAAGCTATACGACTAAGCTCTTGTTGCTCTTAGTAAAACATTGCCTAAAAGCAACCATTCAACTATAACAGTATCAAGAAATCCACTAAAAATGAAAACGTTAACGTTGACGCGATAGATGCATCAATTTTGATTTCAATTGATTTGATAAATGGAAAAAAATATCATCATCTAACCTAACATTTTACCTTTCTTTTACGTTTTACAATCATACCGCAAAAAAAGTTGAAAAAACCTACCGTAAAAAGAGCAAAAGAAAACGTTAAAACCACTGGATGTTTTCAATTGTCTTCACTTTTTTCACACACATTTTTGAAAATAATGTTTGAACAGTTTTTTCTACGTCTTTGTTGATAAATCTTAGTTGCAACTAAAACAAAAACAAGTTTCATCTCTTTTTATGATATGATTCTCTATTTACCCCAGAATGGGTTCTCATTATTGTTGTTATTGTTATTGTGGTCTCCGAAAATCAAGTTGTTCGCCACACCTGTTCCTTCGTCTTCAACAGTACAGTTCTCACAGGGCTGTTCGACGGGTGAAGCCGCCGGTGCTGCGCCTAGAGGTAGTCGGTGATAATTTAGATTAAGTGCTGGTTGATTAGTGTCTATTCTCATGCACGAAGAACAGAATGCGCGCAAAAATCTCATCTAAGAATGGCTTTTAAACTGTCCAAAAACGACTGATTTAATTGCTAATTTGCGTCGACTTTTTGTTAAACGAAATTAAATTGGCTCAAAAAGTTTCGCGCTTTTGGTCGGGTTTTCAAAATTTTTCACGCCTCTTGAAAAATTTTGCTCATTCGTTCGCATCTTTCAGATATTGAAAATTGCGCCCCCCTCCCCCCGCCGACTCATTTGAGCATTCTTTTTGTGGCTCAACGAGTGGTTTTTAGAAGGGTAAGAAAGAAGACCAAACAATCTTGCCTACATGTAAATAATTGCAGAAGGGGAAAGGAAATATAGCCGAAAAAGACAATGAGTCTGATGCAAGACTCCTATGCTAATATATCACCTGTTAGTCGTTGCACAGCTTGCGCTAAATTTTCCAAGTGCTCAGTGTTCTTTTCAATGTGAAACAACAGTCGGTCGATTTCCGATTGGTCCATTCCTGATTTATCGTCATCTGTTTCCGACGGTTGTTTTTTCATCATGTTATTAAATGGGACTGAAATTATAGTTAAAAATATATAATAGTTATGGCGAGCAGTCTAAAAGATAGTCAATCGAAGATTGGAAAGGGTCATTAACGCAAGTAAACATAAAAAGAACACTGAAAAAATCTGTTGAAAAATGATCTTTTGAAGTTGATCTTTCGAAGTTCAAAGAAAAAATTATATGCCCTTCAAGCTCTTTGAATCTTTAGAACGATTTATAACTGATTTTTTTCAATAAAAATAACCCCAAATTAGAAAACTGGAACAGGTGATGATTTTTTTCCCGCTGGAAATCGAAAAATTCAATTCCACTTTCGAAACTAGAAATCATTTACGTTTTTTTTTGCGCCAGTTTCATTTTCGTATTTGTAGAATGCTATTTAGGTCAGTTTCAGCAGATGAATATCAATTGAACTCAATAAATGCATAGATACCTAAAGGCTTTCATACATGGACCAAAATGTATGGATGCACATCTATAGTTATTAGAGACTTTTATACATATTTTAAGTCTTTTTCCTTTAGAAAAAAAACAAAAAAAAATCAGCAAGAGCTATGTAAGAGTCTTCACTACGTTCATTACACTTAAAAAAAACCAACAGACTGCTGGAAAATTGTATAAAACTTCAGCTCTTTTCAAAACACCGAGTTTTTTTTATTTTACGTGTTATTACGGCTAAATGCGTGATATTACGCTGTAAAGTATGAAGAACAAATCTGTTCACAGTTGTCGATTAATTCACCACGCCAAAGTTTACTGATTTATCGCAAGGTTAAATTAACTTTTCAAAATTGAATTTGAAGGGGGAGAACTGGAAAAGAGCCAAAATTTCAAACAAACCTTGAAATTGTTTTAGTATTTGTCATACTCTGAATTTTGAAGACAGAAAAAATATAAGTTTAGACCAGTCATCCACGAAAAAGAGGACCAACAAATGAGCTGTACAGCTCCTTACGGAGAACCGCCGTTGTGCCGTTGCTTAAAAATTTCTTTTTTTTTGTGTTTTTTCTGGGCTGGGTAATGTTGCCTCACCCTCAAGCAACGCGCACGTATCATATCACAAGTTTTTCGAAATTCAATTATTGCAAAAGAATTGCGTTTTTTCTTAACAATTGCATTTTTTTTCAGAGAAAACCGTATCAAAAGGTGTTTTTTTCAGGTGGAAATCCTGAACATTTAACTCCCTTGCTGAAGCATGAGGTCAACTTGAATCTTTTTTCTGTTCAATAGTGGAGGAGTTTGTGAGTTTGCTTTCCTTTGACCTGATGAGAACTTAAACATAAAGCATCACATCGGCAAGTCAAATTGCAAAAAATCAGAAAAATGAGAAGAGAAAAAGCGAGATGTCAGACCTAGAAGCCAAACCGCGAAACAGAGCTTCAAAAATGTTAAGACTTTCCTTTGAAAAAATGTCCGTACCTATATATAAAAAAAAAACCCTTCGTTATCTTACGCTTAAAAATCAAATCGTTTCAATTTGAGTTTTTGTAATTTCAAAATACGTTTGCGAACAAATTGAGGGATTTTTGGGAGAGATTTCGGAAAACTACATTTTTGTCGATAGTAATAATTTTGGGAGCTCTCCCAGAACACTGAGAAAAACCTTTTTAGCTTATCTTGACAAAATTTTCTATAAAACTTTTTCTGGCGATCTGTAGATATTTTTCTTGTTTAAACTTGAATTCTTTTGAAAACTCTGAAACCCGATTTATTCAAAAATCAAGTTTTCATTTACACAAAAACGAGCTTAACATCAAATATATATCCTAAAAAGTACATATTTGATCTTGGGCAAATTGTACAATAAAATCACAGTAGTTGAAAATAAAAGCCACAAAGGAGCTCCGTTCTAGTTCTGTGTGATAATATAAGCAAATAAGGGCTCTTTGGCAGTTTACATCAAATCATCTGACCGACAAAAAAATCCGTTTCACTGCGGAGTTTCCATCAATTAAAGTTTAAAACGACTTATTCATTTCGCATGCCATAACTTCACAAAGTTTCCCAAAAATTTTTTTGATTTCAGTAAAAAATTACTAAAATTATATGCTTTTCTTGTTTTTTTCTGAAATCAAATTTAAAAAAAAAATAAGTTAACAAGTAAAGGAATAATAAAATTCTATGGTGTATCTGAAAATATTTGAAATTAATTCCGATGTGTTTGTTATAGATGATTCGAGTCCGTTCTTTTTACAAGCAAGGATAGCCAGTTGCTGTCGAATAGCACAGAATGTTCCGTCCATAATCATTAAAAAATAGGAAAAAGTTTTTCTAATTTTTTTTCAAGTTAGTGTTGTTTTTAGTGAGTAGTGTGATTTGAGAACTATACTATCAGTTGTGATTTGAACAACATTAAAAACTTTTAAAAAATTCGAGAAAAAGCGGTTGGAAGTTTTTGATTTTTGTTCTAATTTTGAGAAAAACCGGTTGGAAGTTTTTGATTTTTGGTCTAATTTCGAGCTAATAAGTTGACCGTGTAGCATATTTAAGCGCAATTTAAGCTGTGAAAACTTATTTATGCTCAAGTAAATGTCGTTTTTGGAGTTTTGCAGCGCAATTTTGTGAATCAAAAATATGAAACTTTAAAACAAATCTGCATAAAACTTCGAAGAAATTCTTAAACTTTTTCAATTTTTTTTTAAGTTTTGTTTACTTTTTTTCTAGTCATTTTCTTCAAAAACTGTTTTACAGTTGACCTATTTTATTATTACCTTGTGATATGCCTAGTTCATTTCTTTCCTTCAGATCGTTTTATCGCAACATGCAGAAAGAAACTCAATTTGAAGAAAAAAAACTCTTTTGTATGTTTTCTAAGACAGGTAGAAACATTTTGTGCTACTTGCACAGAACCGGTTATCCTTGTATTTTTTTGTGAATGATGTATTAATTTGAATAACATTTTTAATCAAGATTTATAAACACACATACTAAACCGTGAAACGATCGACTTCTAATACTGAAAACAAGAGTCAGTTGTGCTGTATAATTTGTTCTTTCTAGTTCGGTGGCCTTTTCAAAAGCAAAAGTTAATGGTTTATGAAACAGTTCAGAAATTGAAAATCAAATTCGATATTATATTCTTTTTTTGCGTTGCTCAATTGTCTTGATTTTTGGTAAACATTTATTATTCTAAAACTACATTATTACCGTCAATTACACATCAAATTTTTCATCAAATTTTTTGAAAAATAGATAACTCTACAGTGTAATTTATTGTTCATTTCTGACATAAAATTATTAGACAGGCCAAACATTCACGTAGAAATGTTTACACTGCCTTGGTGGTTTTTTTTAGCGTAGAACAACCTACGTGTAGACGCAACTTTCAATATGTTTTGTTTCTCGAGTCTAAAAAGTAACCTTTTCCTGGTCGACTTATTATGAAATTAAGTTTTACTTGGAAAACGCGCCACAAAATAACAAATTATTGGAAAATGCAGGGTTAATACTACCAAAGAGCATGTGTTATCTAGGTTTTGTGAGACTGCTGCTCTTTTACACTCCATTCACTTTTCAATTTATTTTCTTAAAAAGTTTTAATTTTGTCACAATTCAAAGAAACTTTGCATGCTGAACAAAATAACAAGTGGGAACCAATGTTTTCTTCCTACCGTAACTCAAAACATGGCGTGTTCAGCCATAAAGCAAGTAAACAACTATAAATACAGAACTTTGAAAGGTGGATGAGTGCAAAACAGCTGTGATTGCCCAGTATTTTCAGCGTTTGGCTCTTTTCAAGCTTGCTCTTTTTTTAAAATAGACTACGTAAAATAAAGAAATGTTACACTTTGATATTTAGTCAATTTGTAATTTTGTTATTTAGTCATTTTAGGAGGGGTTGGGAAGATGGAAAATAGCAAAGCTGTCAATATAATGGCATCTGCTCTCAGGGTTGATCTTTTGATTCACAAAAAAGGCTGCTTTAATTGCTTCCTTATTTGAAAACTTTCTCTTTCAAAACCTGAATTGGATTCTTAGTCTACAATTTAAAATTTTATTTACAATTTTGATTGGTGCCAGTCTACAAAAATTTCCAAGTCGTTACTTAGTTCATAAGTAGTTTTGAAAGCGAAAGTTTTTCTGGGTATTTCCGATGCGAACCAAGTTGGACTTCATACAAAACTTTTTTATACAAAAACTATACTCGCGCAACTAAGAAGCTTTCGCAAGAATTGCTGTGGATTGTTGCAAGGGTTCTTATTAGCATCAAACCACACTTTTTCATCTTCGCGGTTTCAATAACTCGGGGTCTTTCCCGTTTTAGTCCACCCCCTCTCCCTATAATCTCAGTAGGAGCTATACTTTTTTGTTACAAGCTCTAGGGGCTATCGTGGGAAAGACCCAAAACCTTGGTGTCAATCGGGAAAAAAAGTAAAAATTTCTCACCCAAAAAGTCTTAGAAGCGTTTAAGAAGCTTATATTGGTTCGCTGGAGAAGACCCTTAATCACAACTGTTATCTGCCAAAAAGTGAGTTTTGGTTGTTGTTGTTATTGTTGTTATTCGACCCGAAAATGAAGTTGTTTACAATTGGAGGAGGCGCGTTTTGGCTTTGCTGGTTTTGTTCACTCATTCCTTTTAGAAGGGTTATCATTTGCGACATTTTGTCAGTCGCCTTTTTTAACTGTTTCCCGATATCCCTAGAGGACCGATTCTGAACTGAAACCGAAACCAGTTACTTTTTTTTTGTTTTTTTTGCTTGTTTTTTCAATTATCCAAAAAACACCGGCAGATTTAGGAGTGGAAGGGGGGCTTTGTATTATGTTGAGATATCTATTTTTAGCTGACTGACCCTATAGTTTTTCTGCTCTTTTCCAGTCCCCCCTTTCAAAATACAGAGAATTTTTTGTTTGTTTTACGTATTATTACGGCTAAATGCGTGATAGGCTCTTTTTCCTCCCCCACCCCCCCCCCCCCCCTCCCCCCCGCCCCCACCTGCAAATTTTTACATGTAAATTTGTTGACCACATTGTCCGATTGTTATGAAAATTTACATGCAGACTAATAAGGCCACGACAAACATATTTGGTCTTAATACTCAGCCTCGTAAAACCACTCGTTACACTAATATATTGAAGCTCGTGTGAGGTGGGGGGGGGGGGGGGGGGGGAAAGGAAAAGGAGCCGCGTGGGCTCTTTTTCCTTTTCCCCCCACCTCACACGAGCTTCAATATATTAGTGTAACGAGTGGTTTTACGAGGTTGAGTATGAAGACCAAATATGTTTTTTGTGGCCTTATTAGTCTGTATGTAAATTTTCATAACAATCGGACAATGTGGTCAACAAATTTACATGTAAAAATTTGCAGGTGGGGGGGGGGGGAAAGGAAAAAGAGCCGCGGCATGAATCTATGATACTGATTAAGCAATCCTTGCCGTGTGAAACTGTATGGGCGCAAACACCTCGTTTAGCTCAATTTGGACTCTATTTCGTTTCGTTGTTGATATAATGAGCTAAAAGTTGGGTCCCCCTTTCAACTATTTGGAGGTATTCATTGTTGGCTGACGGACACCTAAACTTTTCAAAGGCGCCTTTGGCGCCAATAAATACTAATTTTGAGGGGGGAGCGCGCGCCGAAAAAGTGCTTTAAAACGCCTTTTTTGGCCTTTTTCAAAATTTGCCTGCGGCGCAGAAAATTTGGTCAAGTTAGGGTCTTTATAGTGTTTTGAGAGAGCTCAGAAAACCAATTTGGTCGACCTAAAAAAAGGTCGACCAAAACTTTCATTTTTTTCTCTAAAATCCGCCCCCCTCGAGAAATTCCTAGATCCGCGCCTGATCAAAATACTAGAAACAGTGGCGTGGTAGGACTCTTCGGCTCTTTTCCAGTTTCCCCCCTTTCAAAATACCGAGTTTTATGTTCGGCTTACGTGTTATCGCGGCTAAATGTGTGATGTTACACTGTAAAGTATGAAGAACAAATCTGTTCAGAATTGTTGATTTGTTCACCACGCCAAATTTCATTGCATTATGACAACGTTAAATAGACTTTTCAAAATTGAATTTGAAAGGGGGACTGGAAAAGAGCCGACTCTTCTTTCAAGGCTCAGATTTCTTACCTATTTCGGTCTTCTCACTTTTGAAGTTGACATCTCGCTTGCTTCTCAACTTAGGTCCATGTTGACCTGGTTTGTTGCCGATTCCAGGTTGATTTGGATTTACCACAAGCCATTCAGGAGCTGTAAAAATAACCATAGAAAACATAGATAAGTGAGGAGAAATTAAGTTATTTAAAATGAATCAAACAAATAGAATGGTTTAAGAAAACGGGCTTTTTTCCACTCTTCTTCCACATTTGGACAATCTGGCACATGTTCCAAAAACAACGCCTCACGCAATAAATCCAAAATTTGCAGCCGTTGAGATGAAACGTCAGTAAACAAACTATTGAAAAGCTGTGGTCTCTCACGTTATCCCCTTCCCTCCCCCCGTCAGAAATTTAGCCCAAAATACAAAAATCGTTACCTATTTTTGTTACTAACCTGGAGGTGAGGAGCTTTAACTTTTTTATCGCTAAGCTTGGATGGGGAGCTAGGCTCTTTTTCCTTTTACCCCGCACCTGCAATTTTTAACCAGAGAAGTTTTATAAGAAACGTTCAAAACGTTGTCAGATTGTTACAAAAATTGGCATGCGAATTAGGCCATGAAAAAAACATATTTGTTCTTCATGTTTAACCTTGTAAATCCCCTCGTTATATCATAAAAAGGGTGCTTATGTGAGGTGGGGAGGTAATAGAAAAGGAGCCGGGAGCTTCAATTTTTTTGCCAGTAAGCTATAGTGGGGTGGCGAGCTATAATGGGAAAAAAGACAGGGAAGCTCATCTTACTTGGTCCCAAA
Source organism: Symsagittifera roscoffensis (assembly GCF_963678635.1). Classification (NCBI taxonomy): domain Eukaryota; kingdom Metazoa; phylum Xenacoelomorpha; order Acoela; family Convolutidae; genus Symsagittifera; species Symsagittifera roscoffensis. The sequence goes on along the minus strand of NC_087071.1, from coordinate 28,800,142 downwards.
TCGACAGGTTGCATCACAGCTGACTTCGAACTCTCAAAATTCACATCCCGCTCAAACTTCCCACTCGCTTCGTCCTTTCGGAACACCCGTTCGTCATTGTCTCCGAGGAACAATCGAGTGGGCGGGTGTCGTCGTTGTTGTCGTCTGTGAGAGGCTTCGGGATTCCGCGTGAAGGAGGAAACGAGACTGAATGTCACGAGACAAGTTTTAAAAATGGCTGTCAGAAAATCGCGCATCTGAAAATGAATATCATACTGAATCATTTTGGTAAATTTTAAGGCTCTTTTCCAGTTTCTCCAATCCCCCTAGTAAAATTACAAATTGAAATTGTGGAAAAATTGTTCATACGGCAATTTGCATGTAAGAAAATTTGTGACAATCTGGTCACTTGTTCACGCTTACACGATTTTTTGAAGTTTAGAGCATCAAAAGTCATTTCGATTAGATTTTAATATTGGATTTCAGAAAAAATTAAGGGGGGCTCGAAAAGAGCCAACTTTAATTATTATGTTACCTTCATGTGAAAAATGGCATTTTTCCAGTTTTAAATCTCATAATTGCACACTTACATCACACAGTACAAAAGTTATTCATGATCAAGTTGAGTGTAAGATTGTTCACTTGTTCATGCTGACACGCTTTATTGCTATTTAAAACATGTCAGAATTAAATTCAAATAAAATTTTATAAAAAAGTATTTCAGAAAAATTCAAGTCGGAGATGGAAAACAGCCTGAAAAAATTACGGCGAAGTTAGTATTAACTAGACGCTATTGCTCTTCAATGAACAACAAAGATTAATATAGTTTAAGGTTGTGTTGGAAAACTTGAATAAAAAAAACTAACCTTTTTATAATTTTGAAATGGCCCAAAAATTGATTAACCAAGTGTGATTTTTGGATAAGAACGTAGAAACTGATTCAACAGGTGACAAGTTGAAATCTGATCAGTCTGTCTTGTTTAAATGCGGGAACTAACAGCAGAGTTGAAAGATCGAAAGTCATATCAGTCATAACTATTTTCTCCACTTTTCCGGAAAACACTCGTCGTCGAAAAAAGAAATACTTGATCCCCAGCACTTTTGATCCCCAGCATTTTTTTGGGATTATCACATTTGTGAGATTTTTTCACGTTTTGGCTCTTTTCCAGTTCCCCCCCCCCCTTTGATTTTTTCTCAAATCCATTAAGCAAAAGTCTATTTAAAATGACTTTTGATGTTATAAACTGCATTAAAACGTGTCAGCGTGAACAGGTGAACAAGTTTCTACAACATTTCTAACATGCAAATTGTCGTGTGAACAATTTATGGACAGTTTTGTTTTGCAATTTTACGAGGGGGTAGGAAACTGGAAAAGAGCCCACGTTTTTTGGGAACACTTTCAATCATCATTAAATAAGTATGCAAAAAAATACTTTTAATTTTGGCAGCTACTTTTAAGAAAAATTGGTTATAGCTAATTTCCTGGATATCGCATGTTGCTGGGGATAGTTCGGGCTTCACAACAAAACCCGCAGAAACAAAAAAATTGCTATTTGGGCTATTTTTCAACCCTCCCCCTAATTTTCTTGTGATGTAAGTAACTTTCCTTGCAGTTGCAAGTGCAAGCGTTGAACATTGCAGTGTTAGGTAGGACTTATAACTTTAAAGTTTTTTTTGCTTAAACTGATAGTTTGTTTTTCCAGCTCAACTTGTGTTTTCGGCTCTTTTTGCTCCCCCCCCCCCCCCCACCTGCAAATTTTTATATTTGGAGTTACTGTTCACTTTGTTCGATTGTTATGAAAATTGACAGGCGAACTATCTAGGCCATGACAAACATATTTGGTCTTCATAATTTACCTTGTAAAACCACTCGTTAGACCATAAAATTCATGTTTAAGTGAGGTGGGGGGAAGGAAAAAGAGCAGTGTTTTCAAAAAGGTTGTCCTCGTTGTTTGCTATTTGGAAATTTGAATCTGTTGCTAAAATTATATTCAAATAATTTGAATGAACATCTATCGAAACGTACGAAAAAATAATTTTTGGTAGAACTAGTGTTTCCTTGCTTTTTTGATTCTTTTCGACTTTTTTTGTTTCTATCGAAATTAAAGTGGTGCAAAAATTCACTTGGCCTCTCTGTCTGTTTTGATTTTGTATCGAAAGCCAAAAAAAATTGATGCTGAACAAAAACCTTTTTTTAATTCACAAGTTTGACCCTCATATTTGTTTGGTAGGCGGTCTCTGATAATTAGCTGTACTTTTGTTAATCCTTGTCAAATTAATGAAAAACTAGGTAAATTATCATCTCGGCAAAATATAGTGCCTTTTTGTCTTGAATTTATCTATAACACAATTGCCATGATTTTTTCCGTCTACCTAGAAACACGGAACTTTATAATTTTTTCCCAATTTTTCTCAAATTAGTGAGAAAAAAATATTGCTGAATACAAGATATACAATCAGTCAAATATAGCTGCTTCCTAAAAATGGTTTAGAAGATAAGTCCGGTTTTATATTCAGGTCATTTCATCCCAATCAGTCCCTTTCCTAGAAAAAGCACTTCAAATTTTTCAGACTAAAACACATAAACTGATAACAAACTTGACTGTGCTGCTCTCTAAGTTGACTATAACTTTAAACTTAAATAGAAAATGAGCAAAACGCATTTGGACACCAGAAAACCTGTGCCTAAGTGACAAGAAGAATTTTTTGGTAGGGAATCGAAAAACTAATTTTCTTCACTGATTTTTGCTATGATTTCATTGCGAAGCCAAACTGTGTACTTTGAAAATTTTCGACGGATTACGCAAAAAGACCTCTCTTCTGCGATCTAGTGTTTCTTTTATTTTCAAAAATTTCAAAGAAATTTACCGATCATTAGTTTTCTAACTCTTCTTGATGCAGCTTTCTGACGCATTAAATAACACCAAAATTATCCTCGAAGCCCGTTAACTTATGTCTGCAAGTTGTGTTTGCAATGTCTGCACGTTAAAGCTTTGATTTTTCATAATGTTACATGAATTCACATCAATGTACCAGTTGTTTTTGAGCGAGTTGATACGAGTGTCGACAAAAAATATTAGATAATTTTTTTAATTTTTCAAAAGCATATTAGAATACAGTGCCCAATTACGATACGAAAAATTTTAGCGACTAATAATGCTTGATCAAAAGTTATTTAAACTCTGCACGAAAGCTTTTAAAAACATTCGGTACAAAGTCAAAGTCAAAAAAGACGCTCATGAAAATTTATTGAATAATTTGCAAAGTTTTTCTTCTCCACCTTTTATTTCCCGTGTGAAATTTAATTAAACTATGCTGTAATAAAAATTTTTCGTTAAAATATCAATCTGAACTAATGAACAGAACTGAATTATTTTCGACTATTTTCGATTCTTTTCTCTTCATTTTTTTTCTAAGTTTGGACTAATAAAATTGAACTGCAATGAAACGCGTCAGCGTCAACGAGTGCAAAAAATTGCCGTTAAAAGATCAAAAAACGTTTTTTTTACATCACAGGAGTGAACTGAATGGAACTTGTTTCTTACGAGAGTTTTTCACACTTTCAAATATGGATTTAATCGTCGAAAAACAACTTGATGTTTTGCCCGTATCTATAACTTGATAAAATCAAAATATAGTGGAAACAAAACATTTTGCTCCCCTTTGACTCAAATTTTCACAGCTTTAGACTCATACTTTTTTCTCCATGAAGTAGTAGTCAAAATTTTTCCTTTTGAAACACATTTAATTTAACCACACATTTAAGTTTTTCTTCATTTAAACGCTGCTTTCTTGGAGTGGTTTGATTTCTTTGACAAAAGAGGGGAAAAAATCGGTTTTTAAGTAAGATTCTATCTAGCATTTTCTTTCTGGCATTTTCTGAATGCAACACTAATCCTGATCCTTTTCTCGTTCATTCCCAATTTGGATTCCACGCGACATTAGAAGGTAAGCAACTAAATAACTGGCGTTTTTTTCCCATCACTTTTTGACTTATAATATTTAAAACTAAATTGTCTTAAGCTAAATAAACCGAACTCAACTGAAACCCCAGTGTAGGATCGCTGGTCCAAACATTTTTTGCCAAACTCAGAATTCGATTGAAAGGACCTTGCGCAAGAGTACATGAGTAAATGTCAGGACTTGTAGGGACGATCATAGCTCTAACTATAATTACAAGTCAAAAAGACAAACATAGCAAAAAGGTCACGGGTAGCCTATCCCTAGGCAGAATCATTGTGCTGTAAGAGCGAACGGTTCCTTTTCAACTAGTTAGAGAACAGTTCGATATTTCTATGATAGAGATTCTCCCAAGTAAGTGTAAGTACGTTGAAGCAGTGATTTCTCTAGAGTGAGAGACAGTTGATTGAACTAGCGAGGATAGAAAGAGTGCAGCGAGTTAGTTATTGTTAATTGGAAGATAAATTGCAATTTGGCAATTGTGTTGGTTGATTGCGACCCTTTTTTTAACTAAGTTAATAGACTTTATTCTGGCCACTAATAACCTTCTGTATTTGGACTTCTTTTTTTTGAATTTACTTATCGTTTGAAAATATTGCGATACTATCGAGATAAAAGTAGTACAAAAAGGGGGGATAAAACATAATACCGTACAGAATCGTTGCCATCAACATAGCCTTTTCGGAATTCTGGATAGAAGTGAATCTCGACTGCCCCGCTGATTTCACTATCCAAGGGACCACTTTACGGTGTCGTTAGGAGAGAGAACGAAACTAGAAGCAATATCATGAAATCTACAGCCAGTGTTACACTATCCACTTCTAATGTAACGCTTTTTCTATCCACAAGGCTTGTTTGAAAAGATTTTCAAAATAAGTTCAGTGCATATATCAGTTAAGCATCTGGTTAGTCATTGACTTTTGTTTCTTTTATTTTATCTTTTATTTGTGTTCATAGCATTGCTGCAGCTGATCACATCCATATTTAATTTTTATTCAAGTTCTATTAATCTACTAGTTATGTAGAACCATTGTGCAATTACTTAAAAGATTAAAACATTTAAAATAAAGTGTGTTATCTTAAAACGTTCTGAAACAAAAACTGAACGAACACTCTGCGATCGACCGATGGTCGCATCGAACAAAGTTATCCGGTGTTTAATTATGCCGTAGGTCATTGAAAACAGCTAAAAATAAATCACAACATTTCCCAACGGGAAAAAAATAAAACTACACTGTCACTAACTAATTCTATATTCAAACCTTTTCCCCCTATAAAGTAGGAACAAGATTTACAAACTGCACCACCGAAAAGAAATAGTACAGCAAGCAAAACAGCATCTACAAATGAAATGAGGAACGTACAAATGTACAGGGCGAATATACAGAATTTACAGTTATATAACAGATAAAATAAAACAAAATAACTAAAGCTAGTATAAAAAAGGAAACTAATTTACAAGATGCACATAACATGTACAACGATATCTACAATAAAATGATCGATTAGGTGTGTACGCTAAAAAACGACGGGTAAAAAGGAAAGTTTTGCAAGTTTTAGAGAGATCCGTTAAATTTTTTGTCAAAGTCGTTTAGTTTTGCTTTTACGTCTGAATCGATAGTCGAGGATATATCACTAGGTTTCTCTGCTTCGCCAAATGTGTCGGTTATTGTAGGTTGAGATGATGAGTAAGATCCGGAGAGGATATATTTATAAGATTGAGATAATCGGCGTGTAATTGGCCCTTTCCGATGGGCAGGGTTTCTTATAGGACCAAGTCAGCGTAGTTTCAGCAACCAGGTTATGTACTTGTGGAGTCTCCGCTAATGGTGTTAGCAGGTCTGAATGTGAGAAAATCACGAATGTAGAAATGGATTGGTTGGTAGTAACATCCTGCACTGTACTAGTAGTCTGGTTGTCTATTTCAAATACTACATCGATAAACCGAGGACGTCTGGGTTGGCCTATCCGCTCCTGAGGTGCCCTGCCTTAGCTGAGGGGTGCTTGTCGATAAGGTCTTCTTTGGTGGAGATAGCTTCCTCTTTCCGGCTAAACTCGAACGTTAATGTAACTTGTGCCCGATGGATGGTTGGTTCACCACGATTTTTGTGGACCGGGGAGAAGTTTTCCTTTAAAAGCCAAGTCCGATTTTCGTAAAATGTGACCGTTATCGAGAGTTATTGTGTGGTCGGATGAGTCTATGATATCCTTCTTTACTAAGTTAAAATAAGGTTCCCCATTTTTTCTATTGGTAGCCCTTCTATATCATTTACCTCCAGCGTCTACGTTCTTCGATGTATTGAGACTTCGGGACTGTTTACGACCCTCTGTTGTATGTGTGCTCGGGAATCTTTGAGCTAGCGGTAAGCTGTCCTCCGGGTCCGATGGGCTGTTCTTATCTTCGTCGAGGTAACCGTATTCCGCGCGGTCGTGCAATTCGCAGTTACTGGCCCGTCGGTTTGATAGTATCGATTTTCCTTTATCTAAACGGCCATCAAAGAAAATTAGATTTTTCCATCGAGTGTTAGCCGTTCAATTAAAGTGTTTTTCGAATGGGGTACAACCGGTTGGGGTTGGTTTTGTGGTTCTTAAATTCAAGATAATTTTTCCGATCGACGAATTTAAAGAAGGTTTCGGTAAATCAAATGACAATTCCAAAAATTTAGGTTTTATCGTGTAAACCAGTCTTTCCACAAGCCCATTTAATCTATGATCGCCGACAGTACAATAAATGATCTCGATGTTATATTTTTTGCAGAAATTTTTAAAATCTTGTGAGAAAAAGCACGACCCATGGTCGACTCTAATCTTCCTTGGGAATCCGTGAAGATGACAATAGTCATTTAAGAACGAAATCACCGTGTTCGAGGACGTTTTATTTACAATCTTGGCCAATGGAAGTTTAGTGAATCGGTCGATACAAAAGAGTACAGCAAGCAAAACAGCATCTACAATTGAAATAAGTAACGTACAAATGTACAGGGCGAATATACAGAATTTTCAGTTATATAACAGATAAGATTAAAGAAAATATCTAAAGCTAGTATAAAAAAGGAAACTAATCTACAAGATGCACATAACACGTACAACGATATCTACAATAAAATGATCGATTAGGTGTGTACGCTAAAAAACGACGGGTAAAAAGGAAAGTTTTGCAAGTTTTAGGATGATCCGTTAATTTTTTTGTCAAAGTCGTCTAGTTTTGCTTTTAAGTCTGAATCGATAGTCGAGGATATATCACTAGATTTCTCTGCGTTGTCAAATGTGTCGATTTTTGTAGGTTGACACGGTGAGTAAGATCCGGAGAGGATATTTTATAAGATTGAGAAAATCGGCGTGTAATTGGCCCTTTCCGATGGGCAGGGTTTCTTGTAGGACCAAGTCAGCGTAGTTTCAGCAACCAGGGTAGGTAATTGTGGAGCCTCCGCTAATGGTGTTAGCAGGTCTGAATGTGAGAAAATCACGAATGTAGAAATGGGTTGGTTGGTAGTAACATCCTGCACTGTACTAGTAGTCTGGTTGTCTTTTTCAAATACTACATCGATAAATCGAAGACGTCTGCGTTGGCCTATCCGCTCCTGAGGTGCCCTGCCTTAGCTGAGGGGTGCCTGTCGATAAGGTCATTTTTAGTGGAGATAGCTTCCCCTTTCCGGCTAAACTCTAATGTAGATGTAACTTGTGCCCGATGGATGGGTGGTTCACCACGATTTTTGTGGGACCGGGGAGAAGTTTTCCTTCAATAGCCAAGTCCGATTTTCGTAAAATGTGACCGTTATCGAGAGTTATTGTGTGTTCGATGAGTCTATTATATCCTTCTTTACTGAGTTAAAATAAGGCTCCCCATTTTTTCTATTGATAGCCCTTCTATAAAGTTTACCTCCAGCGACTACTTTCTTCGATGTATTGAGACTTCGGGACTGTATACGACCCTCTGTTGAATGTGTGCTCGGGAATCTTTGAGCTAGCGGTAAGCTGTCCTCCGGGTCCGATGGGCTGTTCTTATTTTCGTCGAGATAAGGTCTTCCGCGCGGTCGTGTAACTCCCAGTTACTGGCCCGTCGGTTTGATAGTATCAATTTTCCTTTATCTAAACGGTCATCATAGGAAATTAGATTTTTCATCTAGTGTTAGCCGTTCTATTAAAGTGTTTCTCGAATGGGGTACAACCAGTTGGGGTTGGTTTTGTGGTTCTTAAGTTCAAGATAATTTTTCCGATCGACGAATTTTAAAAAGGTTTTGGTAAATCTAATGACAATTCCAAAAATTTAGGTTTTATCGTGTAAACCAGTCTTTCCACAAGCCCATTTAATCTATGATTGCCGACAGTACAATAAATGATCTCTATGTTATATTTTTTGCAGAAATTTTTAAAATCTTTTGATAAAAAGCACGACGCATGGTCGACTCTAATCTTCCTTGCGAATCCGTGAAGATGACAATATTCATTTAAGAACGAAATCACCGTGTTCGAGGACGTGTTATGTACATTTTTGGCCGATGGAATTTTAGTGAATCCGTCGATACATAAGAGTACAGCAAGCAAAACAGCATCTACAATTGAAATAAGGAACGTACAAATGTACAGGGCGAATATACAGAATTTACAGTTATATAACAGATAAGAATAAACAAAATAACTAAAGCTAGTATAAAAAAGGAAACTAATCTACAACGATATCTACAATAAAATGATCGATTAGGTGTGTACGATAAAAACGACGGGTAAAAAGGAAAGTTTTGCAAGTTTTAGGGAGATCCGTTAAATTTTTTGTCAAAGTCATTTAGTTTTGCTTTTAAGTCTGAATCGATAGTCGAGGATATATCACTAGATTTCTCTGCTTTGTCAAATGTGTCGATTTTTGTAGGTTGACACGGTGAGTAAGATCCGGAGAGGATATTTTATAAGATTGAGAAAATCGGCGTGTAATTGGCCCTTTCCGATGGGCAGGGTTTCTTGTAGGACCAAGTCAGCGTAGTTTCAGCAACCAGGGTAGGTAATTGTGGAGCCTCCGCTAATGGTGTTAGCAGGTCTGAATGTGAGAAAATCACGAATGTAGAAATGGGTTGGTTGGTAGTAACATCCTGCACTGTACTAGTAGTCTGGTTGTCTTTTTCAAATACTACATCGATAAATCGAAGACGTCTGCGTTGGCCTATCCGCTCCTGAGGTGCCCTGCCTTAGCTGAGGGGTGCCTGTCGATAAGGTCATTTTTGGTGGAGATAGCTTCCCCTTTCCGGCTAAACTCTAATGTAGATGTAACTTGTGCCCGATGGATGGGTGGTTCACCACGATTTTTGTGGGACCGGGGAGAAGTTTTCCTTCAATAGCCAAGTCCGATTTTCGTAAAATGTGACCGTTATCGAGAGTTATTGTGTGTTCGATGAGTCTATTATATCCTTCTTTACTGAGTTAAAATAAGGCTCCCCATTTTTTCTATTGATAGCCCTTCTATAAAGTTTACCTCCAGCGACTACTTTCTTCGATGTATTGAGACTTCGGGACTGTATACGACCCTCTGTTGAATGTGTGCTCGGGAATCTTTGAGCTAGCGGTAAGCTGTCCTCCGGGTCCGATGGGCTGTTCTTATTTTCGTCGAGATAAGGTCTTCCGCGCGGTCGTGTAACTCCCAGTTACTGGCCCGTCGGTTTGATAGTATCAATTTTCCTTTATCTAAACGGTCATCATAGGAAATTAGATTTTTCATCTAGTGTTAGCCGTTCTATTAAAGTGTTTCTCGAATGGGGTACAACCAGTTGGGGTTGGTTTTGTGGTTCTTAAGTTCAAGATAATTTTTCCGATCGACGAATTTTAAAAAGGTTTTGGTAAATCTAATGACAATTCCAAAAATTTAGGTTTTATCGTGTAAACCAGTCTTTCCACAAGCCCATTTAATCTATGATTGCCGACAGTACAATAAATGATCTCTATGTTATATTTTTTGCAGAAATTTTTAAAATCTTTTGATAAAAAGCACGACGCATGGTCGACTCTAATCTTCCTTGCGAATCCGTGAAGATGACAATATTCATTTAAGAACGAAATCACCGTGTTCGAGGACGTGTTATGTACATTTTTGGCCGATGGAATTTTAGTGAATCCGTCGATACATAAGAGTACAGCAAGCAAAACAGCATCTACAATTGAAATAAGGAACGTACAAATGTACAGGGCGAATATACAGAATTTACAGTTATATAACAGATAAGAATAAACAAAATAACTAAAGCTAGTATAAAAAAGGAAACTAATCTACAACGATATCTACAATAAAATGATCGATTAGGTGTGTACGATAAAAACGACGGGTAAAAAGGAAAGTTTTGCAAGTTTTAGGGAGATCCGTTAAATTTTTTGTCAAAGTCATTTAGTTTTGCTTTTACGTCTGAATCGATAGTCGAGGATATATCACTTGATTTCTCTGCTTCGTCAAATTTGTCAATTACTGTAGGTTGAGACGGTGAGTAAGATCCGGAGAGGATATTTTATAAGATTGAGATAATCGGCGTGTAATTGGCCCTTTCCGATGGGCAGGGTTTCTTATAGGACCAAGTCAGCGTAGTTTCAGCAACCAGGGTAGGTAATTGTGGAGCCTCCGCTAATGGTGTTAGCAGGTCTGAATGTGAGAAAATCACGAATGTAGAAATGGGTTGGTTGGTAGTAACATCCTGCACTGTACTAGTAGTCTGGTTGTCTTTTTCAAATATTACATCGATAAATCGAAGACGTCTGCGTTGGCCTATCCGCTCCTGAGGTGCCCTGCCTTAGCTGAGGGGTGCCTGTCGATAAGGTCATTTTTGGTGGAGATAGCTTCCCCTTTCCGGCTAAACTCGAATGTAGATGTAACTTGTGCCCGATGGATGGGTGGTTCACCACGATTTTTGTGGGACCGGGGAGAAGTTTTCCTTCAATAGCCAAGTCCGATTTTCGTAAAATGTGACCGTTATCGAGAGTTATTGTGTGTTCGATGAGTCTATTATATCCTTCTTTACTGAGTTAAAATAAGGCTCCCCATTTTTTCTATTGGTAGCCCTTCTATAAAGTTTACCTCCAGCGACTACTTTCTTCGATGTATTGAGACTTCGGGACTGTATACGACCCTCTGCTGAATGTGTGCTCGGGAATCTTTGAGCTAGCGGTAAGCTGTCCTCCGGGTCCGATGGGCTGTTCTTATTTTCGTCGAGATAAGGTCTTCCTCGCGGTCGTGTAATTCCCAGTTACTGGCCCGTCGGTTTGATAGTATCGATTTTCCTTTATCTAAACGGTCATCACAGGAAATTAGATTTTTCATATAGTGTTAGCCGTTCTATTAAAGTGTTTCTCGAATGGGGTACAACCAGTTGGGGTTGGTTTTGTGGTTCTTAAGTTCAAGATAATTTTTCCGATCGACGAATTTTAAAAAGGTTTCGGTAAATCAAATGACAATTCCAAAAATTTAGGTTTTATCGTGTAAACCAGTCTTTCCACAAGCCCATTTAATCTATGATCGCCGACAGTACAATAAATGATCTCGATGTTATATTTTTTGCAGAATTTTTTAAAATCTTTTGATAAAAAGCACGACGCATGGTCGACTCTAATCTTCCTTGCGAATCCGTGAAGATGACAATATTCATTTAAGAACGAAATCACCGTGTTCGAGGACGTGTTATGTACATTTTTGGCCGATGGAATTTTAGTGAATCCGTCGATACATAAGAGTACAGCAAGCAAAACAGCATCTACAATTGAAATAAGGAACGTACAAATGTACAGGGCGAATATACAGAATTTACAGTTATATAACAGATAAGAATAAACAAAATAACTAAAGCTAGTATAAAAAAGGAAACTAATCTACAACGATATCTACAATAAAATGATCGATTAGGTGTGTACGATAAAAACGACGGGTAAAAAGGAAAGTTTTGCAAGTTTTAGGGAGATCCGTTAAATTTTTTGTCAAAGTCATTTAGTTTTGCTTTTACGTCTGAATCGATAGTCGAGGATATATCACTTGATTTCTCTGCTTCGTCAAATTTGTCAATTACTGTAGGTTGAGACGGTGAGTAAGATCCGGAGAGGATATTTTATAAGATTGAGATAATCGGCGTGTAATTGGCCCTTTCCGATGGGCAGGGTTTCTTATAGGACCAAGTCAGCGTAGTTTCAGCAACCAGGGTAGGTAATTGTGGAGCCTCCGCTAATGGTGTTAGCAGGTCTGAATGTGAGAAAATCACGAATGTAGAAATGGGTTGGTTGGTAGTAACATCCTGCACTGTACTAGTAGTCTGGTTGTCTTTTTCAAATATTACATCGATAAATCGAAGACGTCTGCGTTGGCCTATCCGCTCCTGAGGTGCCCTGCCTTAGCTGAGGGGTGCCTGTCGATAAGGTCATTTTTGGTGGAGATAGCTTCCCCTTTCCGGCTAAACTCGAATGTAGATGTAACTTGTGCCCGATGGATGGGTGGTTCACCACGATTTTTGTGGGACCGGGGAGAAGTTTTCCTTCAATAGCCAAGTCCGATTTTCGTAAAATGTGACCGTTATCGAGAGTTATTGTGTGTTCGATGAGTCTATTATATCCTTCTTTACTGAGTTAAAATAAGGCTCCCCATTTTTTCTATTGGTAGCCCTTCTATAAAGTTTACCTCCAGCGACTACTTTCTTCGATGTATTGAGACTTCGGGACTGTATACGACCCTCTGTTGAATGTGTGCTCGGGAATCTTTGAGCTAGCGGTAAGCTGTCCTCCGGGTCCGATGGGCTGTTCTTATTTTCGTCGAGATAAGGTCTTCCTCGCGGTCGTGTAATTCCCAGTTACTGGCCCGTCGGTTTGATAGTATCGATTTTCCTTTATCTAAACGGTCATCACAGGAAATTAGATTTTTCATATAGTGTTAGCCGTTCTATTAAAGTGTTTCTCGAATGGGGTACAACCAGTTGGGGTTGGTTTTGTGGTTCTTAAGTTCAAGATAATTTTTCCGATCGACGAATTTTAAAAAGGTTTTGGTAAATCTAATGACAATTCCAAAAATTTAGGTTTTATCGTGTAAACCAGTCTTTCCACGAGCCCATTTAATCTATGATCGCCGACAGTACAATAAATGATCTCTATGTTATATTTTTTGCAGAATTTTTTTAAAATCTTTTGATAAAAAGCACGACGCATGGTCGACTCTAATCTTCCTTGGGAATCCGTGAAGATGACAATATTCATTTAAGAACGAAATCACCGTGTTCGAGGACGTGTTATTTACAATTTTGGCCGATGGAATTTTAGTGAATCCGTCGATACATAAGAGTACAGCAAGCAAAACAGCATCTACAATTGAAATAAGGAACGTACAAATGTACAGGGCGAATATACAGAATTTACAGTTATATAACAGATAAGAATAAACAAAATAACTAAAGCTAGTATAAAAAAGGAAACTAATCTACAACGATATCTACAATAAAATGATCGATTAGGTGTGTACGCTAAAAACGACGGGTAAAAAGGAAAGTTTTGCAAGTTTTAGGGAGATCCGTTAAATTTTTTGTCAAGGTCATTTAGTTTTGCTTTTACGTCTGAATCGATAGTCGAGGATATATGACTAGATTTCTCTGCTTCATCAAATTTGTCAATTACTGTAGGTTGAGACGGTGAGTAAGATCCGGAGAGGATATTTTATAAGATTGAGATAATCGGCGTGTAATTGGCCCTTTCCGATGGGCAGGGTTTCTTATAGGACCAAGTCAGCGTAGTTTCAGCAACCAGGGTAGGTAATTGTGGAGCCTCCGCTAATGGTGTTAGCAGGTCTGAATGTGAGAAAATCACGAATGTAGAAATGGGTTGGTTGGTGGTAACATCCTGCACTGTACTAGTAGTCTGGTCGTCTTTTTCAAATATTACATCGATAAATCGAAGACGTCTGGGTTGGCCTATCCACTCCTGAGGTGCCCTGCCTTAGCTGAGGGGTACCTGTCGATAAGGTCATTTTTGGTGGAGATAGCTTCCTCTTTCCGGCTAAACTCGAATGTACATGTAACTTGTGCACGATGGATGGTTGGTTCACCACGATTTTTGTGTGACCGGGGAGAAGTTTTCCTTTAATAGCCAAGTCCGAGTTTCGTAAAGTGTGACCGTTATCGAGGGTTATTGTGTAGTCGGATGAGTCTATGATATCCTTCTTTACTAAGTTAAAATAAGGTTCCCATTTTTTTCTATTGGTAGCCCTTCTATAAAGTTTACCTCCAGCGACTACTTTCTTCGTTGTATTAAGACTTCGGGACTGTTTACGACCCTCTGTTGAATGTGCGCTCGGGAATCTTTGAGCTAGCGGTAAGCTGTCCTCCGGGTCCGATGGACTGTCCTTATCTTCGTCGAGGTAACCGTCTTCCGCGCGGTCATGTAATTCCCAGTTACTGGCCCGTCGGTTTGATAGTATCGATTCTCCTTTATCTAAACGGTCATCAAAGGAAATTAGATTTTTCCATCTAGTGTTAGCCGTTCTATTAAAGTGTTTCTCGAATGGGATAGAACCGGCTGGGGCTGGTTTTGTGGTTCTTAAGTTCATGATAATTTTTTGGATCGACGAATTTAAAGAAGATTTCGGTAAATCAAATGAAATTTCCAATAATTTAGGTTTTTTTGTGTAAACCTGTCTTTCCACAAGCCCATTTAAGCTACGATTGCCGACAGTACAATAAATGATCTCGATGTTAATTTTTTTGCGAAAAATTTTCAAAAAATCTTGTGATAAAAAGCACGACCCATGGTCGACTCTAATCTTCCTTGGAAATCCGTGAAGATGACAATAGTCATTTAAGAACGAAATCACCGTGTTCGAGGACGTGTTATAAACAATCTTGGCCAATGGGAATTTAGTGAATTGGTCGATACATAAGAGAATGTATTGTTGTGTTCCCCAAAACGCGTCCAAAGATCCTACGAAATCCAGATTTATTTCTCCGTTAGCACCAGTCAGAGTCGGCAGTTTTGTAGTTTTATCGGTACCTAACAAAACTTTTAGGTTCATACCGGCTTTCAGGCATTGACTAAAGGACTTCCCGTGATGGTAAATAATCTCTCGGTAAATGTGGGGCCACCAAATATATTCAGCGAGAGACTGCATCCCAATCTGGCCTGGGTGGGTCTCATGTAGCATTGTGCTGAAAGTTCCCCTGAAGGTAGCTGGAACGACTAATTTGTTGTCTAAAAATGATAGGTCGTCTTTTACGTGGAAATTTTTTGCAACATTTTTCATATACGATCCATGAACGCCCATCGGTCGTTTCATCTTAATTGTCTCGATCAAGTCCCAAATCACTTTGTCGTCTCTCGTCACTAATTGAAGGAGTTTCTTAGAACAGTGGTTCTCGGGGATTATTGGAGACAAGGGTAAATTTAAGTCAGCTTTGTAACTCTTCACTAATTTAGCATGATCGTCCGGCAGGTGGTCGTCTTAAAATTTTAGAGCGATGTTGTGTTCTTCGGGAATTATTATTGAAGGGCTTGTAATATCTTCCATCTTCGCAATAACTAATTTCATTTTGAATTGGGGTGAAAAGTGTTTATATATATTTTTAAAAACTGTAAAAGGACTTTGTCCAAAAAAAGTGATGCTCTCGAAATTGAATTTGGAGTTTTCAATAGGTAAGCACTTTGAAGTACAATTTTCTGATCGTGTGTGCGAATTATCACAAATCTTTAATGACCGAGCAATACAAGATATAATAGCGACAATAATTTTGAGCTTGAAATTAGCTAAAGAGCGATTCGAAAAGTCTTGACCAATCACGTCGCTTGAATTTTCTACTCGCGACGGGATTTTACTGTTCACGAAAGTATTATAATTTACAGCGATCGGCGATCTATCTACAATATTAACATCTACAGGGTTAGAATGTGTTCTATTATATAGGATTTTCTGAATTTTGTCTATTGAAGCGACTACAAATTCTTCGTCGTAATGAGAAGGTGGAAGGGCTTTACCCGAAGATAATCTGGATAAAAGATCGGTAAAACCCATATCTTTTCCTGGATATGGGAAATTTTAAAGTTAAACGGTGATAGTCTGTATACCCAGCGGGTCCAAGTAAGGCTTTGTGGTCCGTGACGATTTCGGATTCTGCCCCGAATAAATATTTCCTGAATTTTTCTGAGGCCCACACCACGCCCAGTAGTTCTAAATCGTTCGTGGAATACTTCATTTCATGATTATTTAAAAACCTTGAGGCGAAGGCAATCGTCTTTCACTGGTCCCCTTGTAATTGTTCCAGAGTTGCGCCTAGTCCGCTATGCGAAGCATCCGTTTTTAGCCTGGTTTTTTCCTTTATGTCGAAGTGGCTGTTTTCTGCGATATTTAAAATTTTGGATTTTAATTTTTCGAACGCTGAGGAATGAACATTATCCCATTATATACAGATTTTTTGTTCAACAGAGGACGTAGTGGCGAACTTAGTGTCGATAGATTCGGGACGAATTTTACGTACTGATTCATCGAACCAAAAACGATCGCATTTCCGAAATGTTCTTAAGGATTGGTAAATTCTTGATGGCATCTGGTTTGCCGACCAACGGTCGTACTCCCTCGCCTGAGATTTTGAAGCCTAACCATTCTATCTCAGATTTGAAAATTGCCCAATTCCCCCATTTCACCGCCCTATTGTTCTTGTCCAGGGTTGTTTAAATTTTAAAGACTATTGCTTTCTGTTCACCCAAGGATCCCTTCGTTTCTACCACAATATCGTCTTTATAACAGTTTGTGAACTGTATGTTCTTTAAAAGTGAGTCTATGACCCGTTGGGCATGTCATCCAGTCCATAAAATCCAGTTGAAAAGTTCCCGTTGTTTCACCGCCTACTATGCTAAAATTACACTGTTTGCTCGTTTTCTCGCACAATTTGAGATGACTGTAAGCGTTTTTCAGATCTAAGTCCACGTTGTCGATTAATTCACGAATATTTGGCATTTGGTACTTATTTTTAGAAAAAACTGATCGTTTTATAACTTGTAATCTAATGCCAATTTAATTTAACCGTCTTTCTTCCGGGTAAATACGACTGGGCAGATAAAACAATCTTCGTCGTATTTTTCAAGTTTAATTGTATGACTTTCGGTCTCCATTCTTTTTAGTTCTTCATTTAACACCGAGAGTAAATGGGGGGAACTCTCCTCTTTTTTGCTTGCACCGGTTTAAAAGGTGAGTGTAAGTGAGTTACTTTGTGGTCGTTGGGAATTTTTTGCACTCTGGTAAATAGTTCTTTTAACTCGCTGAAATTTTTATCATTTGATGAATGCTGATTTATATACTTGCTTTTGAATGGTGGTTGAGTGACCATGCAGATTGGCTGGGTCATTTCTTCTGTTTCCCTTCTATGCCGAATTTAGGTAAGTTGTCTTTCCCCAGAATTTTTTGTTCTTGGCCACCAGTAATAAATAACGGAGTTTCTTCGCAGATACACCCATTGGATTGTGTCCTCACGATGATCTTTCCTAACAGATTTATCGTATCGTCAGTAAACCCACAATACAAGTCTTTATTCCTCTTCTCTACTTGGTGGGTTTTCAGGTTTGGGTATCTTAATTTGAGCTCGGGCGACATGTTTTGTTTTAAAAAGCTTACATGGCTTGCTGAGTCTACTGGAATATTCATGTGTACGATCATCTCCCATCTCAAGCCTATGTTTAGCAGTTTTTTAGTTTCCAGCCCGTTTTCATCGTACATCGTTCTGACGCTAAGTACTAAGAAGTCGTCGTCATCACTCTGTCTGCATTCGTTCCAGGCGTATATCACATCGCAAGATTCTTGATTTTCGCCCCACGAGCTTTCCGGAAATACGAATGTACATTTCTCAGTATTTACATAGTTGTCATTTACAGTATTTACAGTGGGTCGTTTATTACGGGATTTACATAGTTTGGCGAAGTGTCCTTTGTAATTACAGTTTTAACATTGTATCTCCTTCGCTGGACATACAATTAGATGTCCTTTCGTAAATGGGTTCCCACATTTCATACACGCGTTGCTACGTTCTATGTTTAGACTTGGTTCCTTCTTGATCTGATTTTGGTTGTTAAAAGATTTAAAAATTGACCCGCTGGTCAACGATCGTGCCATATTTGTAAATTTTTGATGGTTAGAATGACCCTTTTTCATCGATCAAGGCCTGGTTGAGTGCTTCTGTTGGACTTATCGTGGCTGATAAGAGTTTCCGTTGGGTGTCTGTGTTTCTCATGTTACAAAAGAAAACAATTCTTATCCATTCGTCATTTACTTTTATATTAGAGGTACTTGCCAAGTCCGTTGGTGCTCCCCAGAATTGTTCATATGATTTTCAATCTTTCTGTTTGCGGTTTAGTAGTTTGTATCCCTCGAACGTTGTGTTGGGCGGTTTGTTGAATGCTGCGACAAGTAAGGTCCAAAAGTCTGTAAAGGAGATCGCTAAAATCTTGACCCTCGTGTTCTTTCGAGTGAATACTGTTTTTCCTTCGCTCCCTAGAGCTAAAAATAAGGTTAAGCGCAGTTTCTTATCCGCTTCCGTCCGTCTCATTCCTTTGAATTTTTTTTTCTTCATTGGTCCGCTTTTCTTCAGCGGCTTCGTACTGTTTCATAGCGTTCTTATTCCTCGTCTCTCTGCTGGCTCTGTCCGTGTCCGACTCGCTTGCTGTTAATTGTTCCAAGATGGGTATTTGCATTTCTGGAACCTCTGGTCCGTTTAGACACTCTATGCCCAGATTTTCTTTCGCAAATATAGCCAATTGAAATGGGTCCAGGCACGCGGTGGCTCTAGGGTGTGATTAGGCCACGCACGTTTGAACCATTAGGCTGCGCCATAATAAAGTGTTCTATTAACCTTCCAGTTATGTACAACTAATGCACAATTACCTAAAAGAACAAAACAGATAAAAGAGAGTGTGTTAAATTAAAACGTTCTAAGACAATAACTGAACGAACACTCTGCAATCGACCGATGGTCGTATCGAACAAAGTTAACCGGTATTTAATTAATACGGAAGAACGTTTAAAACAGCTAAAAACAAATCACAACACTATATTAGGCAAAACACAAAATCAAACCATCAACACTGAAAAAATTGAAATTTTTTTACCAGCCTTGCCACGCTCAATAAACACGCAACCAAAACAACACTAAATTTTAATGAACAAGCTACAGATATATCACTTTCAGTTACGCTTTAAAATACTAAAATAAAGTTTTACTGAACATTTTTTCAACTATTTAGATTTCATCATAAATCTGGCTGATAAGTTAAAATTGGATGAATCTACTGTACAGAAAATCAGCGTCTGGATATGATCAAAATATGGAAATATGCGAAATAAAAAAACGGTAATTTAGCGAACCATTGCTAAACTTTTGGACTTTAAACGTTTGTGTATGAAGGTTCCGAAAAAGAGTTAAATCGATTGAAAACGACGGTGTTTACCAAAAAACCCAAATTTAGAACTTAATTTTTTACAGGAATCTTTTATTTCGAAAAACAAGGCTTTAAGATTGTTAAAAGATAGGGACATTTTCTTATAAGAAACTATAAAAAAAATAAAGACTTTTAATACAAGAAAGTTGAAAGATTGCACATTTTCGCAAGAGGTCGGCTGTTGTAAACATTATAACAAAATAAGTTCCTGTATTTGGACCTTGACAGTAATGGTAGCAGGGTTAAAAATAAAACCACTTCCTTCTTTTCCAATCTCGTCGCTCTTTGCAAACATGCTTGAATATCCCATAACAGATTTTCCGTCTTCAAAATCGTATTTAACGAATCCTTTTTCGATACTTTTTGACGCATCGAAATTTACGAGAACCAGTCGAAACGTCAGCCTTATTTTCCAATTTTTATTTGATTGATTTAAAGATTCAACACCCAGATATAAAAATAAGCAAAACTCTTCATTTTCTTCCTCAATTGTCCATAGTATCCGAAAATTATACTTTCGCAAGCAATAATCTGGCGAGTAAGCAGCCCCTTTCTTATAAAGTTCAATGTTGTCGATTGTCACGGTGAACTCGAAAAGCTTTACCTGATTTGCGATTTGTTGAAGTTCAGACTCAATTGAATTCGAAACTAGCATTTCTGATATTTCTGTGTTCAGTGGGCGATTCCCTTTGCTTTTTGCAAAATCCAATAAAGTTCTTTTGTTGCGTGAAATTTTCTCTAGAGTATGCTGTCTTTTCTGAAGTTGCTTCATTTCGCTGGCAATCTGAAATTCTAGAAGATCAATATTTTGAAGTTGAGGTAGCACCGAATCAAGTTTATTCATCAAAATAGCTTTGTAGTTTTTCAAATTGTGATCAAAATGAAATGTGTCAACACAAACACTGCAAACTTGGGCGCTACAATCTACGCACCATAAGTTTTTGTAAACTATGGCATGATTACAATTTCCTTCTGCGGTGTTTTCTTCGAGAAATAACGAGCTGATCGCTTCTCGAATTCCATATAGTGGTTTTAATGTTGAAACTGGGAACTGGAAAATTTCGTTGCAAATTGCGCACTTTGATCTTTGATCATTATCGTATTTGATTCCGTTCAGACAGTTTCGTGGAGGACCACAATAGGAATGTCCACAAGGAAGTGCTCGAGGATTTCGAAATATATCGGAACATATAGAACACTGAAGGTTTTCGGCAATGCTGGCCATTGCCATAAATCAAAGCTAAACACAGATTTCGCTGATCAGATATATTTTTTTAAAATGAGCACAAATATTAATATAATCAAAATTTCTTTTTCTTACGAGAAGATAACAATCAAGCATTGTTTGTTGTTTTGAATAAGAAAAGTAGTGTAACGCGCTAGTGAGTAGAAAGCAATTTTATAATTTGAAAACATGTTTTACAACTATAAAAATGAAACGTGATTTCTTTTTTAGTTTGTTTTAAGCGTGTTGCCATTTCTGGCGACAGATATTTATATGAGCATGACTTTTTATCTTCGATTTTTTTTTGTTTTCATACTCCTATTGAAACTCAACTGTTGGAATAATTATAATAATTAGAATAATTATATACTTGTCGGAATAATTTTTTATTTTTTCTTTATGGCTAAATAATAGGACATAGAGATCTTTACTAACCGAGCTCGCTTATTTTGAACCACAACCCCCCTTCTTTTTTCACTTTGTCCTATGTTTGTCCGAACGGTAATTGCTGTTTTTCTTGATAATGATGTTCTTGTTAGTACCCCAAACTGGAGTTCCATGGATAATAATCGATCATATTGTCATTTTATAGTCAGTATCTATAAAAGTTCATTGGTAATCGATTGTAAGCCAGCAAAAATGGATTTTAATCCTAATTTTGTTAATCAATATAATTCATTATAGTCGGTTATAATCGATTATAATCCATTAAAAAAGTGTATAGGCATGCTAATTGGTCAAAATTCAAATTTCAGAAACATTATCAAAAACTTCATCCAACATAAATATTGAGTGCATCGTCTTGATTCAAACAGTTCGGTTTGTATAAGCTCAATCATAAAAAAAACTTACCGGTTATAGTTGTTGCACAACGCATCGTCTTTTTTTTGCGAATATTACGCCGTTCATTTTTAAAAATTAAGAGGCCAAAGCGTATATTTCGTGATTTGTGATCGGATTCCTCAACAGGGTAAAACCAGATTTCTCGCGGAACCTGCATCATTGCTATAATTCTTTGATCTTTTTTGCTGTTTTGGACCGTGTAGCTTTAACACTGTACTGCTCAAAATCGATCCAAAAAAGGGCAAACAGTATTTGATCAGTATTTGAGAAATCCGGAAAAGTATTTGAGAAATCCGGAACAGTTTGTGGAAACCACAAACAAAGAAAAAACATGTGTATAGCAAATTGAGCTGTTGCGGAATCCGCACCTCCTAGCCGAATCCGCCTATTTTAAGCGGAATCCGCAAATTGTAATTAGAATCAGCTTTTCGTTTACGGATTCCAGTTAAATATGTAGTTGCGCTTTGAAACATTCTTTTAACTTACCAGGTGACCATAAGCAAGCTCAATCCCAATTACTTGTAACAGTTGAAATATCTAGCGTTCGATCCCAATTCTTGCCCCAAATTTACACCCAACTTCGATCTCAGTTCCTGTCAAACACCGAACTTCAATCTCAATTCCTGACAATCAACCAACTTCGATCTCAATTCCTGTTAAACACCCAACTTTGATCTCAATTTCTTGCCAATTGAACAAACTGAAGTAAACTAATTCATCAGTTCAATTCAGTTCAACTCATTTAAAAAAAAATTGTTTCACTTTTGCCTATTTTCGAATAGTTTCAAATTGCAAAACCAGAACAGATCAAAACATAGTTTGACATGCAAAATTTTCAGGAACAATTTCATCTATTTGATTCGATCCTTCGACCTAGAGATTTATAGGCGAAGGCACTAGTCACTCGGCCACGGACGCTTGTCAATGCATGACAGCTAGCCACAAGCAAAACTGCGAACAGATTTTATGAAATTTCCAATGCTTCAGATCGTGATTTGGATTATAATTAAAGTGCCATCAAATGAGCACTTTTATTCTGTTAAGTTAGAAAAAAAAGAACTTTTGTACTAAAATGCTAATGCTCGCTAGAGCTCGCAAGTGTAAAAAAGAAAGATAAAGAACAAAAAACTTAACAGAATTTCAGACCCAATGCCGGTTGGGGATTGCCTGAATAGAGGGCGTGCAAACCCTTCTGCCGCCACATTTGACCAATTGAATTAGTCGCGATACTAAAAAGTTAGATCTATAAAGCACATATCACTATAAACCTATAGCATCTTCTTTAACCAGAAAAAATTTTCTTTATTCTACTATTTAAAAAACTGAAGAACAAACAAATATAGGGAGAATAACTAATCAAAGTAGAAATAAAGTCATTAAATAAGTGGTTTAATAATCATTGACTTACATCTTTACACAATTAAACCAAACAGCTACAACCACATTTATTAATTAATCGCAGTCAATTGAGTTGGCATTTCTGCATTTGTGCACTGAGTAAATGAGTTCTGTTTCAATAGTATTTCAGGAGAAATGCACGGGTGTATCAAAATCTGTATGTTGCCATTATAATTCTGATCATACATAAAATCAAAGATAAATGGGTGAAATAATATAAAACTGAATCATCGAAGGAACAGTTCAAATGATATTTTTTGCAAAAGTCTGGATAAGTTTCACTTTATCAAATTAAAGTAAAAAAAAGTTCTTACCCAGTTTCAACAAACGCTCTATTTTTTGTTCTCAAGTTAAAAATATGTTCACTACAGCCATTCGTTTAGTTAGACGGAACAATGTTGAAATTGTAAGCTCATTTAAAAGAAGCATTGAATTTTATCTCAATGTATATATTTGAAAATGACAGCCAACATTTCTGATATGTTTTCTCAGGTATTCCCGCACCGGAGTTCCATGG
>NC_087071.1:28692285-28776609 GCF_963678635.1 Symsagittifera roscoffensis | reverse complement strand
CGAGCGCCGAAAAAACGCGATTTTTTGGTCAAAACTTTTTAGTCAATGCCTTTTTGGACTTTTTTTTCAAAATTTTGCCATTTGGCCAAAACCGAGCTCAGGGAGAGCTCGAAATCAATCAATTCGGTCGACCTAAAAAAATGTCTGCAACATTTTCGAAATTTTTTTGGAAAATCCGCCCCCCCCCCCCCCTCGAGAAAATCCTAGATCCGCCCCTGCCTTTGTTGGCTACATTTTTTAATTATTCAATCTCTCTGATAACAATTTAAACATACTTCAAGTTTGTATCCCCAGTATTTTTTTCATAAACAGAAACGGAATCGATCTATTATTTTGCCGATATTGTACGCTAATTGAAATTTTATCAAATATGAACAAGTTGAGTGTCAATAATCTCCTAGAAAAACTATTTGGAGCGCCATTTAATTCAATCTCTAAAATTTTACACAGAATTATGACAAAAATATCTAGTTTTATTGTGCAAAAAACTCAATTCCGAGAAAATCTAGTGGCTGAAATCTGTGGCCTGTTTTCAGTTTACCTAACAATTTAGATTTTTTTTATTTGAATTTGTATAAATTTGTAAGATAATCATTTTTTTCTTGTTGGAGGTATTGTTTCAATCTAGTCCGTTCACTGAGTTCTATAAACTGCTGAGTTATCAAAAATGGCAATTTCATCAGCAGATTGGGCTGATTTTTGAAGAGAAAATTTTTTTTATAGAAAAATGCCTTGTCTTCGTTTAAACAAACTAAAATAAAACTTGAATTGGCAAAGATTTTAAGATTTCTTTTTGCTGTTTAAAAAAAACATAACATACATCGACCAATTTTCATTCAAGGCCACACTCACTGGAACTTGAAATGAATTATGATCTAGAATTTGTTTTCCTCCCGATGTTTCGATACTTCACAAAGTAAGATTTTATGTTATTTAGTGGTTTAATTTCATGAAAAGTTTCGAGTCTTGTTTCATGCTCCAAAAGTTAATTCAAATGAGAAGTCTATGATCTTGAATTTTTTATCTAAAATTTGTTGACTTCAAAATGGTGATTGTACGACTCACTAAGTCACTCCCAGGAAAATTAATTTGATACTAAAAGATATTTATAATGGACACCAATTTTTTTGGTAAGGGTAAGCTTTTATTCTGTTTTTTGAATCAGTTGTTCTTTTTTTCTGGCAATTCGAGTTGGAATGGACACAAATTTTTCCCGCTGTATTTGCTGTTGTTGTTTGCCTGGGTGTTAGTTAAACCATTTTCTGATTTTTTCTTAAATACTCTGTCTGTTTGTCATGCATACAGCCGAGAATACTGTTTGAAAACTTTTGAGTACTGTCTTTTACTTCTTAGTCATTCTTAGTTTTTTGTCTGAGAGCCAGCTGTTTATTTAATGTTCCTTGGCAGTTGTTGTTTCTTTGCATCACCAGGTTGTTGTAAATTTTTATCCGGACTTTCTTGGACCATTTGGTTGCTTCATTATCGTTGAAGGTTGGTTATGTCTTTGCTTCTGATCCCTCGTTGTCTAAAAACGTAAGCATGAACTTATTTTCTCAAGTTATTGCATACAAGAAGCTGGGCCTTAAAAACCTGCATACTCCTAACAATTTCGGGTCTGATACAGAAACAAATCCAATTCAATATTCCATAACAATAACAGGGACTGGTTTCCAAATTGTTCCCGTAACGGTAACTGGACGTGAGTTAATTTCCCTTCCACAATCATTGAATGTTTTGTTCGACTGTTTTCGGTTCCATATTAACAATCGTCTTTTTACCTAGCCACAAAATATCTAGCTTAGTTTCGTCATTTTTTCTTTTTCAATTAGACCTCAAAATATTTGTTTGTGTTTAGTTCGTTTGTTATTAGTACTAGTCCTCAGTATACTCATAGTCATAAAGGGCCATCACTGAGAGTTATTTTCACTAAGAAGCACAGTTCTTTGAGAGTAACAAGTTGCCTAGCTAACCACCTTACGAATCCGAGATTTTTAAAATCACCGGGTCTGAACCCTTCCTAAGATTACATCATAGGATCCACAGTGCTTAAAGCATTGTGGCGGCTACCACTCATGGCAACTTCGGGAAAGCCATTTTTCTACAAATAGCTTTCTCATCATCAGGGGATTCTGTTGAGCACAGACCTCTGTTTCTAGTCTCCACTAACACAGAAAGTTGTACCAAAAGTCATCTCTATCCGAAGATTTGCGAGACTAGTAAGGGCACTTAGTCTGGTGGCTTTCAAGGCCGTATCCAGACATGGCAAGCGCAATACAAAAATGTCGAGTGACCCCCAAGGCTTGCATTTGCCGAAGCAAGGCTCCCCAAGGTTCGCACTTACGTCTTTGAGCACTGGGCAATGCGGCGTGTGACGTCTATAGAAATGGCCTCGTTTGATGAACTGTCGGTTACATATTGGAAGCACGTGATCCAATACATCGCGCAGGAAATAGGAAGTACAAATGCCCGCCCGACAGCCCAAAAGCCCAGACCAAATCTCCAGGATACACCGGGGTAGATCCGATTACTGCGGACCACACCGCAAAGGACTACACCACTCTAGGAGGTGCCACACTAACGTATCCCTAGTACTAGTTCTCAGCCTAGTGCAAAATCAATTGCACCAGATATAGCCTTCAGACCTTTACTGAGAAAATCTGAAACGTCAGCATTTGACTATTAAAAGGGTGGTAAGTTGTCTAACCACCCATCTCACTAGTCCAAACCATCTTTTGGGCAATGCACAGTAAATTACATCATTTGGCACAGGGCATAACATGCCTTGTGGTGTCACCCTCGTGCGGCAACTTCAGAAAAGCCCATAGGCATTGGGATATTGCCATGAGCTTTTTGAACGGTCTGTCTGACTGTAGAACACAGTCAGTCTACTCTGGTTTGCTCAAACCTAAGCAGGGTTGCTACAGACATACCCAGATATAAATACCTGGGTATGAATCCAATACATCGCGCAGGTAATAGGAAGTACAAATACCCGCCCGACAGCCCAAAAGCTCAGACCAAATCCCTAGGATACACCGCGGTAGATCCGATTACTGCGGACCCCACCGCAAAGGACTACACCACTCTAGGAGGTGCCACACTAATGTATCCCTAGTACTAGTAATTAACTAAACACTTGCTCTCTTTGAACTTTGTGGTTACTCCTCTGAATGTGCTTAAGATTTGACATAGTTACCGTGTTTAGCATTTTTCTTGAACAACATGTTCTGTGAACTTGTAATTGCTGTGTTTGGTTGAGTTTTGTTTGCTTTTTGAACCTGTGCCTCGAAATGTGAGATTGAGTCTCGAAATAAGTAGTTGCGCCTCGAAGTGTCTAAGTTGCCTTGCTCTTATTATTTTCAAGGTTTCTCTCATATCAAATGCTACTTTTGTAGGTCGTGGGTAATGAGTGGTACCAAAATTGAGAGCAACAAGCGGTCGAGTCATTTGGTCATTTGTGCCTTTTCATACAGATAGTAATTTGAGAAAAATCTAATGACTACCCTTAGTAATTTAGTTTTAGGTTTATAGCGCTGTGTGTTTGCGTATTTTAGTACAGATTTTGCTGTCCTGTTTTAAAATTGGTTTCAGCTGAAACCTTGGCTTCAATGCCTCTTTTTTATAGTGATGCTTTTGTTTGTTGAAACCGGTTGATGACTTTCAATTGGTTTCCCGGGTTGACCAAAACTTCTTATAATACAACTTCCAAATATGAGAAACTTCTTGTCATACAATTTCATACAATTCCATACGTACAAAAAATTGTATGAAAACTCTATGATAAGCAATTTTCCATATATGAAAATTGTATGATAGTTGTTTTTCCATAACCGAAAATTTTGATTTTTTTTAATTTTTGGTTGTGTTTGCAACCGGCTACAAGTGACAAAGATTTTGGTTACTCAAAACACCAAAGGTTGGACGGTTTTGCATTTACAATGCATAGAAAACGAAATGAAATATCTGTCTTTCACAATTCATGTAACAAAAATTTTTTGGCAAAATTTTTTAATGCGATGATTATTTTATATTTTTGAATTTTCAAATTATCAGACATTAATCAAGGCATACATCAACACCCCATACAAACGAAATAGGAATTTTCAGCGTTTTTGAAAAGAAAACATAAGTGAAAAGAAAATAAAAGCCAATTTTATCGTATCCAGGACTACGTTATGCACACAAAAAAAAATTTTTTGGATGCAAAAAAAAATTTCGAAAAATGTTTGTTTGCGCTCGAAATTCGATTTGCGGTTGAAAAAAAAAACAAAAGATTTTTGGGCCAAAATTACTTGAAAAATTTTTTGTGTCGCCATCAAAAAAATGCAAGTCATACAATTTCCATATATGGGAATTGTATGATAAGCATTTTTTTCAAAAAACGAAAACCTCAGTTTTTTATCACCAGACTGTTTTATATGAATCAAACAGCCACAGAAATAAGTTTATACCAGTTTTGAACCTTTTTTAGAAGTTGTATGAAAGTTGTATGACAAGCGTTTTTCCACACAATTGATGTATAGAATTGTATGATACGCATTTTCGGTGTATAGAGGTCAACCTGGGTTGCTTCCTTTCTTTTTAAAGCATATTCATGTGTCACCAGTGGCATTCTAATTTCTGCAGCTTGTTCCTCTGGTATTTGCTTGCTTTTAAAATTCGAACTTATCTTGAACGCTTCCTACTTCGTGATACAGTCTGCCTTCAAATCAAGTTCTTTTAAAAAAGTGAAATGTTCCAGTGTTTCGTTTCCTTCTTGTTTTCTGCTTTTGAATGGGTATTGTTCAAATGCAATGATTCTCAAAGATCCTCCTTAAAAGTTTTCAGCTTGAATTTTGTAGCTCTTTTTCACTTAAATTGCGTTCAATTCTAATTATTTAAATTACATAAGATTTTAATAGAATAGCTAATGTTTGCCGGGCTTCTATGCTTTTTGATTTTTTAGTTTTTTTAGAAAGTTTTTGAACCTAACTAAAAGTTTCATAGCACAATTATCAGAGCGTACACAAATTATCCAAAATAAATGTTAAGAAGTGGCCTAAAAACTTTGAAAAATTAAAAATCCCGAACTCCCGTTTTTCAAACTTTCTATCGCTTTGGCAGATCTAATACAATCTTGACCATCCTGTAAATTTTGTTGAGATCGATAGGATATCATGCCAGAGTCTCTGGGTTAATTGTTTTGGGTTCACTTTCAGATCGCACATCTTTTTCTCGAACAGAGTTTCTGAGAAAAATTTCCTATTTCGGATGTTTTTAATGATTATTGTTCAAACTTGATTGGTTTCAATGGTTTTTTAGAAGGAAATTTTTTTTTGGTATAATAGTCTTACTGTGACGGAGGACAAATTCAGAAAAACAATTTATAAGACAAAACTGGAAATGAAAACTTTTTAACACCAAACATCAAACAGCCGTGTTTGTCAATTTTGATTTTTTTTCTGAATTTAGTTTCTGAAAAATTTTCGGTTGTGTTTGCAACCGGCTACAAGTGACAAAGATTGGACGGTTTTGCATTTACAATGCATAGAAAACGACATGAAATATCTGTCTTTCACAATTCATGTAACAAAAGTAACAAACTTTTATTTTTTGGCAAAATTTTTTAATGCGATGAATATTTTATATTTTTGAATTTTCAAATTATCAGACATTAATCAAGGCAAACATCAACACCCCATACAATCGAAACAGGAATTTTCAGCGTTTTTGAAAAGAAAATTTAAGTGAAAAGAAAATAAAAGCCAATTTTATCGTATCCAGGACTACGTTATGCACACAAAAAAAAAATTTTGGATGCAAAAAAAAATTTCGAAAAATGTTTGTTTGCGCTCGAAATTCGATTTGCGGTTGAAAAAAAAAACAAAAAATTTTTGGGCCAAAATTACTTGAAAAATTTTTTGTGTCGCCATCAAAAAAATGCAAGTCATACAATTTCCATATATGGGAATTGTATGATAAGCATTTTTTTCAAAAAACGAAAACTTCAGTTTTTTATCACCAGACTGTTTTATAAAAATCAAACAGCCACAGAAATAAGTTTATACCAGTTTTGAACCTTTTTTAGAAGTTGTATGAAAGTTGTATGACAAGCGTTTTTCCACACAATTGATGTATGGAATTGTATGATAAGCATTTTCGGTGTATAGAGGTCAACCTGGGTTGCTTCCTTTCTTTTTAAAGCATATTCATGTGTCACCAGTGGCATTCTAGTTTCTGCAGCTTGTCCCTCTGGTATTTGCTTGTTTTTCAAATTCGAACTTATCTTGAACGCTTTCTACTTCGTGATACAGTCTGCCTTCAAATCAAGTTCTTTTAAAAAAGTGAAATGTTCCAGTGTTTCGTTTCCTTCTTGTTTTCTGCTTTTGAATGGGTATTTTTCAAATGCAATGATTCTCAAAGATCCTCCTTAAAAGTTTTCAGCTTGAATTTTGTAGCTCTTTCACTTAAATTGCGTTCAATTCTAATTATTTAAATTACATAAGATTTTAATAGAATAGCTAATGTTTGCCGGGCTTCTATGCTTTTTGATTTTTTAGTTTTTTTAGAAAGTTTTTGAACTAAACTAAAAGTTTCATAGCACAATTATCAGAGCGTACACAAATTATCCAAAATAAATGTTAAGAAGTGGCCTAAAAACTTTGAAAATTTAAAATTCCCGAACTTCCGTTTTTCAAACTTTCTATCGCTTTGGCAGATCTAATACAATCTTGACCATCCTGTAAATTTTGTTGAGATGGATAGGATATCATGCCAGAGTCTCTGGGTTAATTGTTTTGGGTTCACTTTCAGATCGCACATCTTTTTCTCGAACAGAGTTTCTGAGAAAAATTTCCTATTTCGGATGTTTTTAATAATTATTGTTCAAACTTGATTGGTTTCAATAGTTTTTTAGAATGAAATTTTTTTTTGGTATAATAGTCTTACTGTGACGGAGGACAAATTCAGAAAAACAATTTATAAGACAAAAATGGAAATGAAAACTTTTTAACACCAAACATCAAACAGCCGTGTTTGTCAATTTTGGATTTCTCTCCAAAATGAGTTAGTTTGTTCAGTCAGATCAAATAGAAAGCAACGGTCTAGTAATTTGAGAAAAATAAAACAAATTTTAGTTTCTTCCTAAGAGCTAAGAAAGCCAGCTAGAACACAAATTAAATTTGGCATCTAAATAAAGTCTTTGAGTTTATTTATTCTTCTATTAAAAGTGGCAAGTAACAATGGCACGTTCTTTTTTAAGGACTCTTATAACTAATGAAACTAGAGTCAACATTTATCGGAAAAAAAACGTACTGCAATATCTGAGATTATTATTTCAATTACAGAAGACTAAAAGTCCTCCTCTGTTTTATTGAGTTATCTTAAAAATTGAAATACACTTTTACATAGAATAAGAAATTAATAAGCCCAATTAGCAATTAAACTCGTATTTCAGCTTTGACCGAAACTTTTGAAGAAACAATAATTCCACTAGAATCAAACTTGAATTTGTGAAAATCCGCAGTCTTTAAAGACAAAAATCACGAATCCACCATCCCAATACGCAGAGAAATAGAGTGCGATAAGTTTTACTGCGTGGAGTTTGAGAGATTGTTTGCTCAAATTTTACAGCTGATTCTTGGTTTCGAAAAAAAGTTCCAGTTAAGGAATGCTTTGAAATTTATGCAATTCGCCAAAACATTATTGACATAAATCGGAAACGACTCAGAGTACCACGCAAAACAATCAATTAAGAGCAATATTACAACTTAGCCAAATCTTAATCATAAAAACCAGAGCAAGTCTATGATGAATTCGACTAAACCCTCTGTCAAAAGAGATGAATCAAGTTCAAAGAATTCGGAATCTAGTGCTCGTGTTTTCAACAAGAAGCCAAACATTTCTTATAATTTCCCGACAAAATCTTGGCCACCAAATCCATCAGAGACGAATTTAAAGTGCAAAAATATAAACCACGAGGAATCAACTGTGAGAAATTTCGATAATTTGGTCATCGAAGACATGGACATTGTACCAGCTGAACAAAAACGAGCACAAGATTCGGTTCATGAAGACAAGCTTGGTAAAATTGATAAGAAAAACTCTATTTTTGCAAAAAGCTCAATTCTAAAAAAAGATGTTATCACTGTCACAATTATTCCTGAAGCAGCAGAAAGTACTTTAGCTGAAAATGAATCCCAGGCCAACAGCAGGAATTATCGAGCAAGCCAATCAAGTTCTCGGGCTGATCGTCGTTCAATGGTTGAATCAAGTTTCACAAGTTTTGTTGGAGAAAATTTTCGGTTAACATCCCTTAGTCATATTGAAAAGCGGAGGTAAGCATTTTTTTATAAAAACAAATCTTGCAAGAAAAAAGCTTGAAACTGGACGACTATTTTTAGAAAAAATTATTTTTGCCTGAAAAATTGTTAATTTTCGGCAAACCTTTCTGATAATAGTGACCGCCGCAGAAAATAGTGGCCCAAACAGTAGCGCCATTTTCTGAGAATTTATCATTAGTGTTTAGGATTCATTAAGAAAATAAGAACCGGTTATTGAAGTGGCGTCGAGTACGTAGCGCGCCCACCAGTGACAATTAACCGGCAACCGGGTTGATATTCTTTATCGCTCCTAAAAATCTCACCGGGGTTGACATCCATACATCAAAAATGTTTTTTTTTCAAAATTTTAAGAACAAATGCTTATCATACATTTTCATACAAAAAATGCTTATGCCATTGTTTGATCAATGGAGTGGATGAAAAAAAATAGTAGCAAAATCACTTTCAACAAGCAATTTCAACCACTAAGATTTTAGAAGTGAAAAACTTTTGTGCATATACTGAAAGTAACGTTTTTTTTCTTATAAACTGGGTGATACTTCGATTATCCTTGATGGCCAACAATCAAATGCAGTTTATCTGCAAGAACTTTGCCACTTGTTCAATGGTCCGGGTTGACCAAAAATGCTAGTCATACAATTTTCAATTATGGAAAAATGCTAATCATTCACTTTTCATGCAATTCCATAAATACAGAAAATTGCATGAAAGGTCTATGATTTGTATTTTTTCATATATGGTTTGTCTTTTTTCATATATGGAAATTGTATGACTAGAATTTTTCCAAAAACCAAAAAAATTGATTTTTTACATTTTAGTTTCTCAAAACTTTTTGGTTGTGTTCGTAACCGAACACAAATGACATAAACCTTGATTACTCAAACGTAGTAACCAACGGTTTGGCCGTCTCGCATTAAAAATGCATTGGAAACAGCCTGAAATGTTTTAATTCTGTCTCACACAAATAAAATAACGAAAGTAACGAACTTTTAAATTTTAGCAAAAATTTTCAAAGATGATTATTTCTAAAATTTGAATTTTTAAAATACCAGATACTGATCAAGGCATACAAAAACATGTCATACAAAAGAAAGTGAGTTTTAAACGTTTTTGAAAAAACTTATGAAGAAAAAAGGAAAAAAAAATCCAATATTGGTATATCCAGGACTACGTTATACACAAAAAATTAAATGCTGGTCATACATTTTCCAAACATAAAAATTGGATGACTAGCCTTTTTTTGACAAAAAATTTTCTTTTTTATTTAGTACGATACACCGAAATTTATGCCAAAACAAGAGAAACGTTTTTCGAAAATTCGACGACACCATTTTAGCAAAACGTATGAAATTTGCAAGATTAGTTATTTTCATAGACTTAGTTTATGGAATTGTATGATTAGCAATTTTGGTCTATGGAGGTCAACCCTAGGGGTTTTCTCATTGACAAAACATATGGTGAAAGTGTTTACTGACAAAAAATAATCGTATACCGGAGAAGCGAAACAAGGATAGCCAGTTTTTTTCACATAAGTTTCGTTTTTCTAGCGGGGTGAGATAAAGAGATCTGAAAAAAAATTTGTAGGTTGGTTATATTCGACAGTCATAGTAAAATAGGAAAGCTGGAAAACGATGTTTGTAGAAAAAGGACTAGAAAAACTAAAAAAGTCAAAAAACTACAGTTATTTGCTGTTTTTTGAAGCTTTGATCTTTTATTCAAAGAAGACGCTAACAAAAAAAACTCATTTCAATTGAGTAAAACAAAACATAAACTAATAAAAGTGTGCAAAACCACTGGTAATCTAATCTAATTACACTAGGTTGAAAAGACTAAAATGAAGTATTGAATTAAAACTGACCGATGTCTTAAAAGAACAACTAGTGACGCGAAGTCCACTAGACTTCGAAGTTTAAACATTGATTGGTATGTAATTAACACATAGAGGTCAAGGTTAAAACATAACTAAAGTACTAACTCACAACATTCCCAACTGCATGAAAAATTTTATTTCTGCACTTTCCCTGTGTAGCTAATATCACACATATACTCCATCTCCCCTCACTCCACGATGGCCAAAGTTGAAAAAAAAGTATCAGCGTTTAGCACTAATGGAAATTACAGAGATAATACAAATTAACATGGAGATGACTATGTGGTAATATTAAAAGGCTACCTACAAAATGAAACAGATATATACAACGATTATACAATTGAAAAATTGTTATGTACAATTGGGGTTATGTGATATATAAACGAACTGAAAAGGCTAAACTACATAGGTAGCTAAAAAAATTGTGTTCAACCGAGAACTAATGTACGAAATCGCTAAAATTACGAATTGTTAAAAAAAGTGAAATTGATAACCAATGGTAAAATCAACTCTATCGAGTTTAACTAAATACGAGAGTTTTAAGTGTTTAAATGGTGGCATTAAATTTGTCGTGGAATCGGTCCGTCTCCTTTCTCACTTCTGTGTCTATAACTGAAGATATGTCGCTCCCCTCATCGTCTTGAATATCGAGTCCTGTTTCTACCAATGGTGATGATAAAACTTCGATTTTTGGTGTTATAGAAGACGGAGTTGAGGTAGATCCTTGAGTGGTTTCGGCCAACAATGTTAGTTGGGGAAGTATGTCCTCTAGTGGGGTCAAATAGTTCGAAGGTGAATCTGAAGAAAATGTTGTCTGAAGGCTTTTCGATCCTGAGAAGGTTATCAGGGGTTCCTCGTCTGAGTCTACAGTTTCCGTGATTACCACTCCTGATGACACCTGCAGGATAAATCGCCTATCTTTGTAAAAAAAAAATTTTTTTGGGGGGGGGGCAGGATTTCTTCTGGGACGTGGTTCACTGCTGGTGGTCTGCTGTTGGACTGTGGAGTAGATTTGCTTGCTAGTGTTCGTCCTGACTGATCTAAAGCACTATCGCTACAAAAAATTTGAGAGTTATTCACAATTTCCGAGACGGTACCCAAATAGTCGTCTAAACATTGTCCCAATGGTTGAAATCTATTGAAGAATCTAGCTCCGAATGAGTGAATTTTGAACCTTAGAAGCTTGGTATTTTTGTTCTTCTTCTTTTTGTGGCCTTTTCTCCCGAAGGTGTCTGCCTTGTCGATGGCCCAGTTTCATTTGAGTTCCTCCTCTCCGATGGGGAATTTCTCTTTCGTTTTCCTGCTAAATCATAAAGATTAACTATCGAATTCGGAACTGAAGAGAAATTACAAGGGGCTAATGGTTAGATTTTCTTAAAGGCTAGATCTGATTTTCTGAGTACATGTCCATTGTCGGGTGTAACCGTATGTGTAGTGTCCAATAACGGTTTTCCACCAAGAGGTTTAAAGTACAGTTCGCCTTGCCTACTGTTAACCGTCTTCCCAAACCAATTAACTCCTTGGCTGAATGGATTGGATAGCGGTGCTCTTTGCAGATCTTGGTCTGTCATGTTAGTCGGGTCACTCTCGTATCCCCTCTTGTCTGCACTTGTCTTTTCCAAATAACCGTCCTCGATAGTGTCGTTTATTCCCCAGTCCTGAGCTCTATTCCTTGACTTTATTGACTTCCTTTTATCAAAATTAATGGCGTGTGAGACCAGTGATTTCCAAAATGGATTCGGCGATCTATTGAAATGCTTAGAGAAGAGAGAACATCCAATGGATATTTGTCTCGTTGAACGAATATTCCAAATGATTTTATCGATTGCCGCGTTTAGTGTTCGTTTAGGTTTGTTAAACGGCATTGCAAAGAGTGTTTCTTTAATTGTGTAAATAGGACGTTCTACGACCCCATTGAATCTGTGATCCCCGACTGTATATAAAATTAGATTTTATTGTTCTTCTCGCAGAATTTTCTAAAATCGAACGAAGTAAAACATGAAAACGATGTTTGTAGAAAAAGGACTAGAAAAACGAAAAAAGTCAAAAACTGCAGTTATTTGCTGTTTTTCGAAGCTTTGATCTTTTATTCAAAGAAGACGCTAACAAAAAAAACTCATTTCAATTGAGTAAAACAAAACATAAACTAATAAAAGTGTGCAAAACCACTAGTAATCTAACCTAACTAAACTAGGTTGAAAAGACTAAAATAAAGTATTGAATTAAAACTGACCGATGTCTTAAAAGAACAACTAGTGACGCAAAGTCCACTAGACTTCGAAGAGTAAACGTTGACTGGTATGTAATTAACACATAGAGGTCAAGGTTAAAACATAACTAAAGTACTAACTCACAACATTCCCAACTGCATGAAAAATTTTATTTCTGCACTTTCCCTGTGTAGCCAATATCACACATATTCTCCATCTCCCCTCACTCCACGATGGCCAAAGTTGAAAAAAACGTATCAGCGTTTAGCACTAATGAAAATTACAGAGATAATACAAATTAACATGGAGATGACTATGTGGTAATATTTACAGGCTACCTACAAAATCAAACAGATATATACAACGACTATACAATTGAAAAATTGTTATGTACAATTGGGGTTATGTGACATATAAACAAACTGAAAAGGCTAAACTACATAGGTAGCTAAAAAAATTGTGTTCAACCGAGAACTAATGTACGAAATTGCTAAAATTACGAATTGTTAAATAAAGTGAAATGGATAACCAATGGTAAAATCAACTCTATCGAGTTTAACTGAATACGAGAGTTTTAAGTGTTTAAATGGTGGCATTAAAATTGTCGTGAAATCGGTCCGTCTCCTTTCTCACTTCTGTGTCTATAACTGAAGATATGTCGCTCCCCTCATCGTCTTGAATATCGAGTCCTGTTTCTACCAATGGTGATGATAAAACTTCAATTTTCGGTGTTATAGAAGACGGAGTTGAGGTAGATCCTTGAGTGGTTTCGGCCAACAATGTTAGTTGGGGAAGTATGTCCTCTAGTGGGGTCAAATAGTTCGAAGGGGAATCTGAAGAAAATGTTGTTTGAAGGCTTTTCGATCCTGAGAAGGTTATCAGGGGTTCCTCGTCTGAGTCTACAGTTTCCGTGATTGCCACTCCTGATGACACCTGTAGAATAAATCGCCTATCTCCGTAAAAAAATTTTTTTTGGGGGGGGGGGGCAGGATTTCTTCTGGGACGTGGTTCACTGCTGGTTCGAGTTCCTCCTCTCCGATGGGGAATTTCTCTTTCGTTTTCCTGCTAAATCATAAATATTAACTATCGAATTCGGAACTGAAGAGAAATTACAATGGGCTAATGGTTAGATTTTCTTAAAGTCTAGTTCTGATTTTCTGAGTACATGTCCATTGTCGAGTGTAACCGTATGTGTAGTGTCCAATAACGGTTTTCCAGCAAGAGGTTTAAAGTACAGTTCGCCTTGCCTACTGTTAACCGTCTTCCCAAACCAATTAACTCCTTGGCTGAATGGATTGGATAGCGGTCTCGTTGAACGAATATTCGAAATGATTTTATCGATTGCCGCGTTTAGGGTTCGTTTAGGTTTGTTAAACGGCATTGCCAAGAGTGTTTCTTTAATTGTGTAAATGAGACGTTCTGCGACCCCATTGAATCTGTGATCCCCGACTGTATATAAAATTAGATTATTATTGTTCTTCTCGCAGAAGTTTCTAAAATCGAACGAAGTAAAACATGACCCATGGTCGGCACTGATAGACTTCGGAAATCCATTTAAATGACAGTAATCCGACATAAAAGATAAAATGGAAGAGGTTGAATAGTTATTCACTATCTTGGCTGACGGAAATTTTGAGAAACGATCAATACATAGCAACACATTTTTTGAATTACCCCAGTTTTTGTCCAAAGGACCTGCAAATTCTAGGTCTAATTCCTCGTTTGGTTCAGAAAGGGTCGATAGTTTCTCGATGTTGTACGTTCCCAAAATGTCTTTCAGTTTCTTACCCGCCTTTATACACTGGATGCAGTTTTTCCCGTGGTAATAAATCTCTCTATAAGTGCGTCCGCCAAATACTTTCTGCTAGAGATTTCATCCCAAACTGTCCTGGGTGGTTTTTGTGGAGTAGCGACATGAATGATGATCTTAGAGCTGCTGGCACTATAAGCTTGTTATCATTAAAAATTAATCCTTTTTTTATGCGAATGTCTCGTTGAAAGGTCTTCAGGTACGCTCCAAATCTGCCCAATGGTCTGCCCTCTTCTACTTCCTTCTTCACGTCCCTGAGTATTTTGTCCTCGTCTGTCATTCGTTTGATTAATTTGTTCGAGCAATTTTCTCTAAAGGCTAGTGGCATGGCTGGTATTTTCAGGTCTCCTTTATATTTGGCAAGTAATTTTCTGTTTATTTCGGTCATTGTGTCGTTATCAAAATTTAGAGTAATTCCTTTTGTTTCTGCCCGAAGGGAAATTTTTAAAGGTTTCACTGAAAAGAGGAATTCTAGAATTGAGTTTTTGTTTTCTTGATTTGTGAACGGGTCAGTTGATAATAACAAATGCGATAAGAAAAAAAAGTAGGTTTTGTCGGAAAGATAAAAATAATTAAAATTGAATTTAGAAAGGTTTCGTGGAGTACAACCGCTTGTGCAAGACTCTGATTGCGAGTGATTAGAATAACAAACTCGAATTGTGTCAGTGACGTAATTAGGAATGTTCGCGAAGAATGACCGTTGGATGTGTAAAGCTAAATCTTTCTTTCCGCCTATTGGATTTTTATAGTTCGAGTTAGTAACGCTATTTACAACCACTGGATTGTACAATTAGTTCTTTATACAATTGTTCTTTTACAATCACTATTTACATAAAGGTTTTCTACAATCTTTTCTACTGTTGCCACTACGAATTTGTCATCATTATGTGATGTTGGGAGAGCTTTTTCTGAGGGTAATCTCGACAAAAAATCTGTGAATCCCATTTTTTTCCCGGGATATGTCTGATCTTGAAGTTAAATGGTAAAAGTCAATTTACTCAACGGTTCAGTCTGCTGTGCATAGTTTTATTACTATGATTTGCGTTTAACGCCAATAACAACACCTTGTGGTCCGTTACGATCTCAAAATCAGCACCATACAAGTAATTTTTAAAATGCTCGGTAGCCCAGACCACTCCCAAAAAATCTAATGTATTCGCCGAGTTTTTCATGTCATGACTACTTGAAAATCGGAAAGCGAATGCTATGATTATATAATTTTTCCCGTCCCATTGTTCCAATGTGGTTCTTAGACCACTGTGTGAAGCGTCTGTTTTTAGTCTTGATTAATTTTTTATGTCAAAATGGTTGTTCTCTGTAATAACTACAATCTGCCTCTTTAATTCTTCGAAGGCTTTTGTATGATCGTCATTCCATTGGTAAACTGAATTCTTTACCAAGAGAGGACGTAACGGAGAACTTAGAGTTGACAAGTTCGGAGGCACTTCATGTATTGGTTAATCGAGCCAAAGAATTCAGAGATGCTTTTGTGATTTGGGAGTTTTTTTTATCGAATCCGACTTTCCGACTAGTGGTTTCACCCCCGAGTGTGGTATCTTGAACCCCAGCCATTCTAAGTCTTTTTGGAAAAAGGTACATTTCTCCCATTTTACCGCCAAGTATTTGCTATCCAAGATGTTTAAAATCTTTAAGAGTATCACTTTGTGTTCGTTTAATGATCATTTTGAGGCTATTAAAATATCACGATATAACAGTTGGTAAACGGAATAACTTTTAATAGCGAATCCATCACCCTTTGGAATTCGTTAGGCATACCGCCTAGCCCGTAGAATCCCGTTGAGAATCGATATGTCCCGGTGGTTTCACCGGCTACGATACTGAAGTTACATTGTTTGCTCGTGTCAGTGTATAATTGAAGTTGACTATGCGCCTTTTTTAGGTCTAAATTACTGAACCAGACTTCCCAGAGTTTTTGTTTGAAAGTTGGAGGGCTATGTTCCTTCTTCCTTTAGATTTACATAGTCTTCCAAAGTGTCCTTTTTATTTACAGATTTTACAAACTATTTCCTTTGCCGGACACACATTCAAATAGCCCTTGGTAAACGCTTTCCCACATTTCATGCAGGTATTAGCTTTTTCTATGTTCAAACTGGTTCCTTTATTACAGTATTAAAATTTTTGTACACTCTTCCGATATTGCCCATGGATGATCTTGTCATATTCGTTAACCTAAGGTGGTTGTAGTAACCTTTCTCATCCATGATGGCTTAGTTGAGTGCGTCCACTGGATTAAGTCTTTCCGAGAATAATCTACGTTGTAAGTCACAGTTATTCATGTTAAAAATAAATACATCCCTTTTCCACTCATGTTCGGCGTTGATTCCAGTTGCACATGCTCTTGCTAAATCAAAAAATGCCCCCCAAAATTGTTCGTACGGTTCCCTGTTCTTCTATTTTCTGCTTAGCGGTTTGTAGCGTTCGAACCTAAGGTTTTTGGGTTTGATAAAAGCTGTTTCCAGTAGGTCGAAAAATTCTTTGAAGGAGATTGCTAGGACTTTAACCCTTGGTGTTTTGAGCAAAAACTTTTTTTCCTTCAGCTCCTAGGGCCAGATATAAGATGGATCATACTTTTTTGTCGGCCTCGTATCTCCTCATACATCCGAATTTTCTCTTCTCCTCTGCAAGTCGTTTGTCTTATGCTTGTTCGTAGACTCGCATTGTTTCTTTATTTCTGGCCTCCCTGGCTTTCCTCTGTGATTCAATTTCTGACTCCTGGGCGCCTTCTAAGATAGGGATCGTAGTTTCCGATTCCAATGGTTCTTTTAGATTATCTATATCTAAATTCTCCTTTGCGATGATAGCCAGATGAAATTCGTCTACCCAGTTGGTCCATTGGGTCGGTGGTTCTACGGTGAGGTTTGGCCAAAAGGCGGGATTTCCCCGCAGATTCGAATCAGTTGTTGACTGCGCCACAATAAAAGTGTGCGAATACCACTGCTAATCTAATTTTAATTAAATTAGGTTAAAGAGACTCAATTAAGCTATTGAATTAAAACTGACCGATGTCTTAAAAAACAACTAGTGACGCGAAATCCACTGGACTTCGAAGAGTAAACAATGGCTGGTACGTAATTAACACATTGAGGTCAAGATAACTAAAGTAATAAATCATAACAAAGAAGACGCTAACAAAAAAACTCGGTTTAATTGAGTAATACAAAACTTAAACATCTTAGGCTTTTGAATTTTTAATGTTTTTGATTTCAAAAAAACTCTATGATTCTCAAAAAAAATATTCAAAAAAACTAAGTTTATATGGCTTAAATACGGTTTTTGTAAGCTTTTAATCCAAGTAAACACAGGCTTAAAATCTATTTTAAGCCTGCTCGCTCGCTTTATAAGCTCAACATAAAGCGAAAAATCAAAATGTTGCAACCAATTTTTCTCAACACTGTGAAACTTTTGTAATATCTTTCAAGTGGCGACTGAAAAATCTTTAATATGATATATCACTCACTTCTCTTTGACGATTATTTGTGATAGCTGATTCTGTACGGACAGCAAACAAAAACAGCAAAATTTTTCAAGGTGTCGGAACAACAACTTTTAATGAATGGGACAATTAAAAGGCTTCCTATAATTTTCAGTACTTAAATAGTTGTATGGAAACGTCTGTCAAGTGTTTTACTTTATGGAAATTATATCATTAGCTTTTTGGCCAACCCGGGAGTCTTGGGACTTCATAGCGTCACAAACACGGATTTTTTTTTTCAATCTCACAACAATGTCAGAACGTTTTTATTCCACGTTAAATCGGGAGCTACGAACAAAAATAAAAAAATAGAGCAATAGGTCAAATAGAAAACGTTATTTATTTCAGATGGTACCTAAAGATTGTCTCAATGCAGAAAAAAATGCCTTTCAATTCAGGAAAGAGCAGATAGTTGATTATTCTAAAAAATAAGTTAATTAAAAAAAATAAGTTAATAATAAGATATTTTAAAAAAATTCATACAAAAAACTTGAGGTCGAAAAGCAGTTGTTAGTTTTTGATACGATCTCCATCTCTGAAAAAATTCAGGAAGAACCAAAAAATTGATAAAAAACTATTAGAAAAAAGTTTTTTGAAACGCTTGTATTATTAGTTTGGTTGTCAAAAAAAGAGCGATAAATTTTAGTAAAAACTGTTCATAGCTTGCAAAGACCTTTAATGATGGTCATTGGTTCTTTTGAATTAGTCGTCTTTGTGCGAGTGTAGGGTATAAATAAAAAAACATAGCTGAATCAAGAAGCTAAACTTATTCAAGTTACTCTGGAAACTATAAAACATGAAGAAAATAGCCCTTGAAAGGATGACTGGCAATTCTATAAAACCTGACGATTGACAATAAATCATAAAAAAAATAAAAATTTTATGTGGCTTTGAATAAGTGTACAGTCAATTTTTAGATGTACAAAGTTTTCATATCAGTAAAAAATATATAATTTTTTTTTGAAAGTCCTTTTCTGCAAAAATTCCAGTAATTTTTCGTAGCACAACGTTATTGAAAAGGTGGCAATGTTCCTTCAAAAATAGAAAAAGTAGCATTGTGATAATTTTGGGGGCAGGGTGAATGGTGATGTGGGCATACTCCCAAGGAAAACTCCTCTCGCTCTCTCTCGCTCTAGCTCTCTCTCTCTCTCTCTCTCTCTCTCTCTCTTCTCCCCAAGTGATAATCTACTCGTGTCAATAACTGTGGATCATAGTGGTAAATTAAACAGAAACCAACTATTTCTTTTTAATTCATATCTTTTTTTTTAGGGTGGAAGCACTCAAATATTCCATGGCGCGGCAGCATTATATCAGAAAATACAAGCTTTTCTTCACATTAGCTACACTTTTGACTATGACCGGAGTAGCTCTGACCATCATTGGAGCATTTGCAGTGCCTTTAATTGTTCCAGAACATTCCAGAAAGATCTTCAATGATTACGATCAGTTCAAACCATTCATTCGTCTCAAAGAACTCCGGAAGTATAAGTCACATATTGATCGTACAAACTGGATTATTTTACTAATCTTATACTTCTTTAGATATGTTGGTCCAGTTATATCAGGGTTTTTTATATCCATCATTGCAATTATGATACTATACACGCATTGGGTAACCGATCAAGAAGTTAAGAGACTCAACTCGTATTTGTTCAGCGAAAGTTTTGAAAATTTCCCCGAATGCTTCAATAGTATATTAACCAAATGGATTGTCATTGTTGCTCCAGTTAACGAAATACACCGGTTATCTACAGAGTTTTAATTATATTTTGATGAAACAAAAAGTTTTCATTCAAGGTATTATATCGCTAGATATATTTTTCAATCAAACAAAAAATTTGCTGAAAAACTGAGCCTCGTTCTTGGTTGAATTGTCCAGATTCAATATAACAATTGCGCTGCTAACAGATTTGTGTGCACATACTCTATCAACTGTTGAGCTTTTTTCATAATCAAACAATTTTAATGCTTTAAAAAAACTTTTACAAATCCGTT
This sequence comes from Symsagittifera roscoffensis, assembly GCF_963678635.1. NCBI lineage: Eukaryota > Metazoa > Xenacoelomorpha > Acoela > Convolutidae > Symsagittifera > Symsagittifera roscoffensis. The sequence goes on along the minus strand of NC_087071.1, from coordinate 28,756,910 downwards.
TTTAAATTACAAGTGACATAGCTAGTACTCTTTGGTTATTTTTAAATTTGCAATGTGTTTTTTTTTCACTTTTTTATCGCTAATTTCCAATGTGAGCTCAAATTGGGTACTGATTGCAATAAGACGTAAGTTAGTCTCGACTTAACTTATTTCATTTTGTAACTTAACTACGAGTGTAAAAGAGTTTTTTTCCAAAAACATATATAAAATTGGTTGTTTACTTGAAAACTATTCAGTATTTGCGCTTACAAGAAACGTGGATCAAAAAAATTGAAACTGGACCATTGAACAATGAAAATTCTGATTCAGGTAAGATATCAAATCTTACCTGAATCAGAATGTTTTTTGTTCAATGGTCCAGATTCAAATAATTTTGATCCACGGTTCTTGTAAGCGCAGATACTGAATAGTTTTCAAATAAACAACCAAATTTAGTTATGTTTATGGGAAAAAAAATCTTTTACACTCGTGGTTAAATTACGAAAAGAAATAAATTAAGTCGAGACTAACTTACGTTTTATTGCAAACATTACCCGGGTTAAGCTCACATTGGAAATTAGCGACATTACGAGGTCAAACTGTGCACTGGATAGGCGCACAATTTTGTGTATGTATGTTCCTGGATTCCAGAGACAAGTCTTTAAACATGTTCTAAATTTTAATTGATATTCACTGACAACATTTCAGTGGATTCTGTGTACAAATAACTGTAACATAAATTTTGTCGGCACATTGATTTTGTTGTGGATTCCGCAACGAACGAATATAAGTAGTTTTCCGGATTCCGCAAATGAAAGCGGATTCCGCAAATGTCCGTGGGTTCCGCAAGTTTATGCGGATTCCGCTTACAATTTGCGAATTCCGCGTACAATTTGTGGAATCCGCTTACAATTTGCGGAATCCGCTCACAATTTGCGGAATCAACCTACAGTTACGGATTCCGCGACAGCATAAATTTACTAAACACATATACTATTATCTGTTCATGGGTTCCTCAATATGGTTCCGGATTCCACGCATTTTGTTGCGGATTCCACAAAGTTGCCTGTTTTTGGAGCGATTTTGAGCAATACAGTGTTTTAGCTATTTGTACGTGGAATCCAAAACAGCAGAGAAGATCAAAGAAAAACAGCAATGTTGTGAATTCCGCAACAAATCTGATTTTTGCCTGTTGTGGAATCTGCCTACAATTCACAAAATGCACAGGTTGGCCTCGTAATGGATAAAAAAGTGAAAACAAAAAACAGCGATCGCCACCAATGAATTTTTGTTGCTCATTGCCACAGTAGCAAATTTCAACGATGGTTTATCACTATTTTAGCTCTGGAATAATAATTCCTTTTTATCGAAGGAAAGCGCTGGACACATTATTAATTCATAGCGATAAAACATCGCTATTTATAGCTATGATACATCGCAAAGTTTAACTGATCTTTTTTTTCTGGAGTTCTTGCGTCTGCTTTCTTCATAATCGACAGCTGTATCTAAGTTAATAGATTCTGCAATTTCTTGTTAAGAATGGGACCTGAAAATTGGTGAGGATCAATGACTTGAAAATTATTGCCTGAAATTTTTCATCGCTATTTAGGCGCGGTTTTTTTTTAATTTTTAAATGCTGTTCATTGATGAATTATCGCTAGTTTATCAAAGTTTTTCAATAAAAAAATGCAAATTATGTTAGCTGTGAACTAGACGGAAAAATCCATGAAAATCTTACTAAATCTGGATTAGCAGTTTTCCACCCGGGTTTTTTGTTTTTAAATAATAATTTTTAAAAAAAATCTCGCTATGCAAAATATAATAAGACAATGTGATCTGCAATTCTCGCAATGATTATGTGATCTGGAATTCTTGCAATACAAAAAGATCTGAAATGAATAGTCGTTAAAATTTGCATCAAATTAATAAAAAGCAAGCAATTTGTCTCACGCCATTTTGGAGTTACTTGTTGAACAGACTAATTCACCCCGCTTTTAGAACGATATAATGCGCGTAATTTGCACTCAATTGGTCAAGCTGGCAATTATGAGACCAGACAAAGTCATTCAATTTTTTTTAAATTTTGAGCTCGGGTATCAAAAGTGTACAGGTAATAAAAAAGTTTGGTCAAAAATAGCCAGTTACCAAATTCAGGTTTTTTCATAGTACGCCAAGTAGAAAAAGGTCGCGTTTTTAAAATTGAACACCAAAAATATTAGTCTCATGAAAGTTTTTTTTTAAATTTGCGCCTCCGAAATGCGGTTTGGAATTTTGTAAGAAACTAGGACACAAGATTATAATGCATACGGCTTTATACATCTCTGGAATATCGATCAATCTTTTGCAGCTTCTGGTTTCGTTTCATAAACCCAAGTTAAATAATGGGGCGCGAGATCTCAAATTAATCTTTCCAGATGGTAGAATGTTAGCTTGGGTGTTTTACGGATCTCCTAAATTACTTTTTTTGAAAAAGTCAAATTAGTTTGACTAATTTTTTACTTCACTACAAAAAATCAGGTTTTTTTAAGTTCTTGAATTGTACAAACTACACAGGCAGAGCAAAACAAGTTTGATCAATGCCCAGCAGCAATTTTGAGTAGAATCGATCAAAAGAGAGCATGCTTTATTCAAATTCTTACAAAAGTATTCCCAGTCGATTCCTTTAAACAAAAATTAAAATGGGTTGAATAAATTGACACAAAAGAAGTAAGTCGAACGCAGTCGAGCAATCGGTCGGAGCAAAATCAAATTAGTTTTTTTTTTCAAATGTAACCTAATCATTTTTCATTGAGTCGGTCAATACGTGAGTCAACGTCCTAAAACTGGTATATGAACCATATCTTTTGTGAGCAGTTTTTCATGGGGAACCACACACAATAAAAAATATTTTCTGCTCCATTAAGTTTTTGTATAGCAAAGACAAGAGTTTTAAATGAACTTATAAAGTTTTGTGTCTAGCTTTTAACCTTGGCATGATGAGCAATATCTAATTGTTTCTTTGCCTCAAATGTTCAAGTTCAAAGGCAAATTCAATTCTTATAGTTATAGTTGTAACTCTACTTGCGTCATCTTTTAGAGCATATTAGACGCATTTCTTACAACGAAGTCAATCAAAATTTTGCTGCTTGGGTAATCTCAGGCTATTTACTATGTCAATTTTTGCCTTACTTTTGTTACTTGAACTTTTTTGCGGTAAGTTTCATTTTTTTTAGTAACAATACATCGTCTCTAATGAAGTCAATTTAAGAATATTATTTCTCGTAAAGCATTTTAGGAGTGGCCGGTCGTTGAGCAGAATAATGTAAGAGCAGAAAAGCTCTAAGAACACAGAAAACTTCATAAAAAATTGAACCACAAGGGCTAATGATAACCCGGGTGAAGTCAAGGACTTAAATTCAAACATTCAAAGTCACTCCGATGCTAACTTTGTCCGAGTTATCAGGTTTTAAGAAAGATAAAAATATTTAAACGAAGTAAAAAGAAAAATAAATACTATGCTTATAATGATCGCATGATATCCCGAGTTGATGTGTTCCACTTAAATTTTGGCAAAATTTGTTGAAGACACGGACAGAACATGTCCTTAAATCAGTGGAGGAGAACAGTCGCCTCAACAAACTTCAAACTGTGTTAGAGTATATCATCAAACAAATCATCGACACAAAGTCGAATATAAAGTCGCAACACAGTCAAAAATCGATCCGGAGAATGTAGAGATATAGACAAATCCTGGTCGGAAACTATGTTGAGATACAATTGAATAAAGTTTTGGCACTCAAAAAAAAGGTAGCGCATGATATTACAAACGCAATCAGCAATAGTTTGTAAATCAATTACAAACGAGAGAAAATATAACACTCAATCATTTGAACTAAAAGCCTTGTAAGCTATCTTAATGTACTTTAACTTTTTTTGCTGATTTCGTTGGATTTGCTCAAGGGTTTGATGAAAATTTTTCACCCTGTGATTGCACTACATCTCTTTTTGTAGAGCAATATCTCTGACCATAATGTGTTTTAAAGGGGACAAACTCAAAAATTACAAATCAAAAAAAAATCTTATGATCATTAAATTCTTAAAAACCAAAATTCACTATTTCTTTTTCAGCTTGTTTTTGTCTGCCTCTAACCAATAATCATAACCTATAACCTATTTTAATATTGAAGTTCAAAGGCCAATTGTTTTGCTATGGTTTTACTTGTAGTTCAAATCGCGTCATCTTTCAAAAATTATCTGAAAAATCAAGACCTCAATCAATTTTTTGTTGTTCGTGTAGTTCAGATTCCTAATCATGTATTAGGGGTATCCGGTCAGTGAGTGGACTGATCTGAGAACAATTAGACTCTAAGGACAGAAAAATTGAGAAAAAAAAACAGAAAACTCGAATTGAGATCAGCGACTTATTTTCAGACTTTCAAAGTGGCTCCGAGGTTAGATCTGCGCCGAATATTCATGTTATATACAAGTTTTTGTTTTCGTGTATAAGGCTCAAAATGATCTAAATTGTACAAAGGAAAAATGTCTAGTCTAAAAGTTAGTCTAGTTGATTCATTCAATTCGTAAAAATGACAATTCTGATACTTGGTTCTTTGATAATCTGTGTAAATCAATTATTTTGTCTTTCTGCTCTCACATTTTTTCTGCCCGGACATCTTTCTTCGCATCGCATTTGTCTGTTGTTCTAGTTTTTAGCTTTTAGCGCTACAGAATCGAGTATTTCATTCACCGTGATAAGCACTTAGTATCCAAGTTGAACAGTGGGGTGCAGGATCTAAAACTGATCTTTGCAGATGATGGAGTTGGTTTTTTTTTAGTTTTTCTGCTTTGTAGTCGAAAAAATAGGGTTGTTCAGTTTTTGAATTGATCGATTATACAGGCACTGCAAAATAAAATTGATCAAAACACACCAGCAACTTTGGTTGGAATCGGTCAAAAAAGGACTGGCTTAAAGCGAAAATAAACTATAAAAAGTTTCTGAGTCGATGTATACAAAAACATAATCAAAATGGATTGAATAAACTGACGTATAAAACGATTGAGCCAACCACAGTCGAAAATCATTTTGTTTGGCAGAACTGTTTGAAACAAAACCAATTTGATCAATTCAATAGAAACACAAAATTTTCATGGAGTCGCTCAAGGCATAAGTCGAACACCGAAACCCGGTATATGAAACATATCTCTACTGAGCATTTTTTCCAACGGAAAAAAGCAAAATCAAAAATAGTTTCTACGCCGTAAACTTTTCGTAAAGCAAAGTTAAAGGTTTCAATTCAACTTTCAACTATCTGCCTCTAAGTTAAAACCTTGGCATCATGAGCACCATCTCAATTTCGCTTTGACTTCAATGTTGAAGTTCAAAAACACAGTCCGTTTTATGGTTATAGTTTTAATTCTAATTGCGTCATCTTTTAAAGCATATTACACTCAATTATAGTTTAGTATTTAAATCAGTCTTTTGGGGGTTTATTTCAGATTATTTACAATTTCACTTTTGCATTGTTTTTGTTTCATGAAATTTTCCGCGGAACTTTTTTTGACTGAATAACAGTTAACCGGCTTCTATAAACCATGTAACTAACAACCTCCCTCCTAAAGCGTTTTAGGAGTGGCCGCTCATTGAGCAGAATTACTTAAGATCAGAAAAACTCATATAAATAAAAAACTAAAAAAATGAACCGCACGTTATGAGGAAAGCCCGGTTTGCGACAGTCTGGAGTCTGGATTTACAAAAGTTTTGGATTTAAGAAAAAGATGCCTGGATTCACAAAATTAGACTATCGTTCTTAATAGTCTAATGAAGAAACCACAATCTAACCTCGAGTATTAAAATTAAAGTTGCCAAAGTTGTGAAAGAAAAAAAGTTATACACAAACTGAGCAGAGACTTCAGATTTTTTAAATGAATTGATTTTTGTTCAAATTACCTCTTTTTCATTCATTTCATTTGAAATAATGGCAATATTTCTATTTGGTTCATTGATAAACCCGTGTTATTTTCATTCAATTTTTTTTTACTGTAGTCAAACTTTTTCTGCCAGTTGATCATTCTGCTCAGTGCACCACCTCCGTCCCGGGTTGACCGAAAACGCTAGTCATACAATTTTCATATATGGAAAAATGCTAATCATACACTTTTCATGCATTCCATAAAAACAAAAAATTGCATGAAAGGTCTATGATTAGTATTTTTGATATGGAAATTGTATGACTAGCATTTTTCCATAAACCAAAACTATTGATTTTTTACATTTTATTTTCTTTAAATTTTTTGCTTGTGTTTGTAGCCGAACACAAATGACCTAAACCTTGGTTACTCAATCGTAGTAACCAAAGGTTTGGTCTTCTCGCATTAAAAATGCATTGAAAACAGCCTGAAATGTTTTATTTCTGTCTCACACAAATAGTATAACGAAAGTAACGAACTTTTAAATTTTGGCAAAAATTTTCAAAGATGATTATTTCAAAAATTTGAATTTTTAAATTACCAGACATTGATCAAGGCATACAAAAATATGTCATACAAAAAAAGAGGAGTTTTAAGCGTTTTGAAAAAAGTTTTCAAGAGAAAAGGAAAAAAAATCCAATACTAGTATATCCAGGACTCAGTTATACACACAAAAAATTAAATTTTGCATGCAAAAATTTTTTTTTCAAAAAATGTTTGTTTGAGTAAGAAAATTAGTTTGCGGATGGAATAAAAACACAAAAAAAATTTTGGGGGGCAACTTCAAAAAAATGCTAGTCATAATTTTCCATATATGGAAATTGTTTGATTAACATTTTTGGGATAAAAAATTTTCTTTTTTATTTAATACGATACACCGAATTTTATGCCAAAACAAGAGAAAAATTTTTCGAAAGTTCAATGATACCATTTTAGCAAAATGTATGAAATTTGTATGATTAGTATTTTTTTCATAGACTTAGTTTATGGAATTGTATGATTAGCATTTTTGGTGTATGGAGGTCAACCCGGGGTGTTAGGGAAGAAGACGTCAACCTAATTCTAATTTTTAGTTTTTAACGAAACAGAATTGAATATTTTATAAAGAAAGGTTAACAATTCAAATCCAAGTAAAAATTGGTGCGCAGAACCTCAAACTGATCATTCCAGATGGTAAAATGTTCGCTTAGGTTTGTTGACGTATGTCAAATATTACTTTAAATGATTAAGGTATAAGAGTTATGAGGATTTTTTGCTGTTCAGTTCTAATATTGCTTACACCTAAATTGCTCAGAACGATTAAACTTAACCAAATTCCGAGAATTGACAGTTTCCATTTTGCATATCTTTGTTTTTCAATAAATCAATGTTACTCTTTGATTTCACCTAAGAGCAGAAAGGGGGAAACTAAAGTGAGGAAGAAAAATAAGTGCTGATTTGGACAATTGCTTCACTTTTTTAAAGAAGTTCCAATGATTTATACTTTTTAAGATTTATTACCAGAGCACCAACCCATGTTGAGCGCAAAATTAAAAACTGAGAAGAACCAATTGCTTGGGTTGCATGTAATTGGAAACTTCATGGTGGAATGAGCGGGAAAAAAAAACGTTATTTGATTTAAGTTCGAACCAAAAAGTTTTTTAAAGCAATTTCAGATTTAGACATATGAAACATCACTCAACAATTTACAAAAATTACTTCATAAAACATGAAAACTAAAAAAAAATTCTGGTCGGCGGCTTAGAAAAAAGTCCTTGAAAAATTCTGCGCACCTATGAGAAGAGCTGAATGTGGAAAAATAATTGTTTGCTTTTTGTATTCGTTATTTTTTTTGTTTTCTAGTTGGTTTAAATGGAAGAATTGAGTTTTAAATGCAAATCCAAAGTTTTTCAGTTAATCACATGAAATTATAACTGTCGGTATAATTAGTTTGCGAACAATTTAAAATCGATAATTTTGAAATCACATTAAAAATTAAATATAAGCTTGTTGTCTTTGGTTTTAACCGAACATCCTTATAAAACACTTATGACAAAAATTATCAAGGAAAGTTTTTGCATTTTGTTTTTTTTTTATAAATTTTAGAGAAACTTTGTCTGTTAGAACTTTTTCCGGTTTTCCATTTGAATTGTTATGAATGTTTTTGTAAGTCCGTTTAAATTTTTGAGCAACCGGATGACGTTATAGTAAAAAAAAATTGTAATGCAAAAAAGTTTGCAACACTTATAAAACTTTTTGGAATTTTTCATTCTGCCGAAACCTGCTGATCACCTCCTAACAAAAAAGTTTTATGGCTAGCATTTCATCTAAGACAAATTGAATGGAATTGTATAGGTGGCAATTGACTATAAAGACGACAAAAAATTTTTCTAAAATTAATTAACATTACGAAAAATTTAAATTTTTAAAATTCAAACTCAGTATTAATAATTTCACCTGGATAAAAACAGAGTTAGAAGTAGAACAACTTATAATCTCATGAATTTGTTTTTATAAAAAACTGCCTTATGTAATATCTCAAAGAAATAAAAACAGATGCGAAGAATTAATGTCCTTAAGTATTTGAGCTGAATTTTTTTGGCAATCGTAAACTGAATATGGTTTAACAAAATAGTTCTATTCCGAAACAGAACCATAGGTTTCAACTAAAGGCAGTAAAAGCAAAAAGAAGTAATTTTTGGGCAACCGGACGACGTTATAGTCAAAAATATAATTACGAAGCAAAAAAAATTTGCGACATTAATGACACTTAAGCTTTTTTTTGATTTTTTGATCCTGCCAAAAATTGCTAGTCCTTCCTCTCTCCTGCCACCCCCCCCCCCCCAAAAAAAAGAAACTTTTGACCAACATTTTATCTTAGACGAATTGTATGGAATTGCATAAGTGGTAATTGCCCATACCGACGATAAATTTTTTTCTAATTTTAATTAACATTTGGAATGATTCAAATTGACGCTATAACAGGATAAAATATAACCCACATTCCCCATCCTAATTTGTACGATAAAGATTAAAATAATCGAAAACTCACCAATAATCATAAAATTGAAACACATGATTGCAGATGATTTTTTTGGGCTTTTGCAGAATTTTTTTGTCTGCAGTAGTCTCAAACAGTTCGCAAACAAACCTTATCTTTCACAAACATTTCTTCACTTTATTCAAATGTCGGAACAATGAGTCAAGCTGAATTATCATTACAATTCCCTATACGACTTAAATTTCAACACCTATTATATGATATTGGCAGTCCAGAATTTATAGTTTCACAAAAGTTTCTTATTAAAAACTAATCGAAATCAGCTGGTGGGAAGTCAAAACATTCATGGCCATGCCCTGATATGCAAGCATTATTGACTATTTTATGTTTTTTGTTTATTTTAGGGTATGCCGTAGCTCCTTGGGAGTCGCTACAAATTACACTTCGAGATTCAGTGGATATTTATGGAATACAATGCAAAAGATTCAGGTAAAACTCAGGAAAAAAATTAATTCCTCGTTTTTTTATAAGTAAACTATATTATCACTAGTACGCAAAATTATTCTGGGTATGAAAAAATACTAGCTAAAAAATCAAAATTTCTCTGATTGAAAAGATAAAATCATCCAGAGCGAAAAGTCGTTCTTATGGAATATACTAACAAGCTTGCAAATGATTTGCTTCGTTTGTGTTTAGTTATGCGTACTGTATTCATGGCTACTGGTTTTCATCTAAACAAAGCAATCGTAAATCTCATTGGTCGGATGTGCCAAAGTTTGCGTCTTTGATTCAACACAATGATGTCTGGAAAATGATCAATTGGTTCTCTTTTACTTCCAGTGGTTAAGTGACTTCTGTAGATTTTCTTTTTCTCTTTTGACCAACATTGACCAGCAGATAAACGTGGGGGGGGGGGGGGTGCACGAAGGGAATGAGGACTGAGGACTTTTTCCAAGGGGGTGAGTTTTCGATAACAAACTCTCGAATTGTAAAAACCGGCCAGGCCATAAATGACTTTTTTACTCAAATTGTAAAACGTTTTGACCAATCAAAGTTTAAGATTAAATGCTGTAGGTAGGTTGGGAGATGTAAGATACATGCGGAAAGGAAGGAAAATGTGTCTGAGAGCCAAAAATGGGAAAGCGTAAATCGTAAGAAAAAATGTTGAAACTATTGAAATTTAAAAAAAAATTGAAAAAGCAAAACGTTATGAAGAAAAATAATAAAAAACAAAACTGAAGACCAGGGGCGGATTGAGGGGGCGGGGGCGGGGGGAAGATACCTCTTTCCTCAAGGATTCGATCCCCTGATCGCCCAAAGTGTCACCCCTGTGTACTATTTTGAGATATCCATTTTTGGTTACGGACCCTATAATTTTTCTGAAGGCGCCTTTGGCGCCAATATATACTAGTTTCAAGGGGAGAGCACGCGCCAAAAAAATTCGATTTTTTTTTGGTCAAAATTTTCCAAAAAAAAGCTTAAAAACGCTTTTTTTGGCCAACTTTTTTCAAATTTTTGCCTGCGGCGCAGAAAATTAGGCCAAAACAGGGACTTTTTAATGCTTTGGGAGAACTATGAAAATCAATTTCATCGACCGTAAATAATCAATATGTAAACCGGCTTATAATACGAATTGAAAAGAAACAGACTAATTTGTACCAGATCAGAACATCAACCTCATTTATATTACTTTGTGTCTGGGAAATTTTTTACAACAGTTCTTGAAAAATTTGAAAAATTCTCAAGTAACTGTCATTTAAGTTAATTAACAAATTTTAGAACATTTTTAACAAAGAATTATCGCAGCTATTTTTAATGAAATGCGGAAAATTTAGGGTTTTACTCTGTTATGAACCGTTTTTTCCTGTTTTTGAAAAATTTGATGAAAAGTTTGTGCTCGTTGTGGGTAAAAAAAATTCTGAAAATTACCAATTATTCTTTAGTCAAACTAAAGGACTGTCAAAATAAAGAATTATAATCGAAACAGCAATCGTGACGAAATCATTTTATAGTCAAGTAAAACCCAAGATAAAACTCAGGAAAGGTTCAACTGTCAATTTGAAATAAAGCGATTCTGATAAAAAATTTGCTGTCGCTCTCAATTTAGAAAGGAAAAAATATGTTTTTCAGTGCTTGACAGTTTTTAAAACCTTTTTGTTTTAAATTGAAGTAGTTAATTTGCAAACTAAAAAGTTTTGCACCAGCCGGAGCATATCACAAATTTTTCTTCGTTGTGATGCAGGTGGTTGCTGCCGCTCTCAAGTAGAACAGTATGAAAAGCACGGACAACTATTCGGCGTATCGCCTGAAATGTATTTTCTGAAGATTACCAACTATTCTTCGACTGGAAAAACCTTAAATCGAATCAGAGTCAGTTCGTTTTCAAAATCAGAAGTTTCACATTTTTCCCTGGTTTAGAAAATGGATGCGATAGTTTCTGATTAAGTTCAGGTCTTGATTGGCTGGCTTTATATTGATAAATGATTTAAGCTTCTGAAAAAAGCTAGAACAATTTTGTTTTGAACGAACATATAAAGTCTGAACATATAGAGTCTGAAGTGGTGTACATGCTATGTGTTTAGGCGAGGTTTGATTGTTCGGCCCAACGTAATATTATCACCGAGGTCGGATTTGGTGTAGGAAGTCTCAAACTCAGCGGAATAATTCAACCAAATACGACATTCAGAATTATAACAAGAATTACGCCAGAACTGCGAACTGAGAAAAAGGTTCCTTTGTTTTTCGACTTTCCTTTTCAAAACCCAGAAAATAATTTGACTTTTGACTTCTTTAAGCAAAATATTATGTGTCTTGTTAATTCTTGGCTATGTGATTTTTATTAAGAATTAAAATTTCTTAAGAAAGCTGAAGTTTTGATATGAATTGCTTCCCGTTGATATATATCTGATATCAAAAGTTTTCCAAAATTAGCAAAAAATAAATTTTTGGTAAAAGTTTGTGCTGCTTCTCAAGCGCAAAATTTGAGAGAGACGAGCTCTTTCTCAAAACTGATTTCAATCGATCAACAGTTTTGGTGTTGCATATGCTATTATAGAGTGAAAAAAATTGCAAAATTTGAGAGAGTCGAGCTCTTTCTCAAAACTGATTTCAATCGATCAACAGTTTTGGTGATGCATATGCTATTATAGAGCGAAAAAATTTGCAAAATTTGAAAGGGTCGAACTCTTTCTCGAAAACTGATTTCAATCGATCAACAGTTTTGATGTTGCATATGCTATTATAGAGCGAAAAAATTGAGTTAGGACTGGAGTGTATAACTCATAGAGTAATTTCGGATAGGGTACACCGTCTGCTCGTCACGCTATCTTATTTTCGGCCGGATAGATTCGTGCAACTTCTTAGTCTAATACCGATCCTAATCTTACTCTTATACTATCTAGTCTCAGGTTGTTTAACTAGTCTCTGCTAGGCTCAATAGATCTAGGGTATACTGGTTTATTGCGGCTGCTGAAGTGCTCGGGAGAGTCCAACTAATTTCTAAGTTAAATTCAAATCTCTCTGGTGCTGAAATTACAAGTAACTTCAGCACTTACAAATAAGTGGGTTGTTAGTTAGATGGATCATGATTGGTTAATATTAAATACTTTACATTGGTAAAACATTTAATTTATCCAATCATAAAATATAGTTTAGATCAGGTTCCACCCATCCGGGTTTTACAGAGTTTTTTAGAATAGTTCTTCTGCAATTCGAAGGATGGATGATGGACGTTGGTATTTGGCGAACATCATATTTCTTCTGTTTCCTTTTTGTTAAGGAAGTTCCAGGAAGCTGGAGTTAGAGACATAAGACGTTGTGTTCTTCTTGTGACAACGACTAAGTCTTCGCAACAAACTCAAATCTGATTTCAGAATGGTTGGCTATGTCAGGTTTTTCTGTTCTTCGTGGAGAACTTCTTTTGTGTCTGATCTAGCTTGGGAATGGCGTGGAGATTGTGCGTGGAGGGGATGCCTGGTTACTCGGATCTGTACGTATACTTGAACATCGAGGTGGTCATTGGTCTAGTTCAATGAAGTCCTTTTCTGCGAAGTCAAGTCGTACTCTAAATCCTTTGAGTTGTGGTTGTGAGCGGCATATCGATTGTAGTTGGTCATTCTCTCTCGAGTGTAGTGGGGTCGTCTTGTCTTTTGATGTTCGTCCTTGGTGTTGTATTCTGATCTATATATTGCATCATGTGATTTTACATTTTATAAAACTTTTATTAGTTTAATATTTTTTAATAATGATTTTAGTTAGTTGTTTTCACAAAAGCTTTTTGTTTTAGTTCGGTTATTTTGAAGAGTTACTCACCCTTGAGTAGCTCTTATTAAAAATAAAGGTGTGGTCACAAAGCGTGGATGTAGCGCGGTGGGTTAGGCCGGCTATAGAGCATGCTCAGGACGTCCTTCCTGGTGGGTTAGGCCAGGAGTGGGAGTATGATTTCATGCGGTTTTTGTGAGGGGTCCTGTTATGTGACAACGTTTTATGTTGGGTTTGTTGTGGTCTTACTTATGTCTTGTTGGTTATGTACTTTTTCCAAAAAGCAAATTGTTTGTGGTATGGGTTTGTCTTTCGACTTTTTTGTGTTTTATTATTTCTTTCTAAGACTTTGTAATAGTCTTCAAAAGAATAAATTATCCAGTTTTAAACTGGGTTAATCCGGTTTGGGTACCGTTGGTTTCCTTTTCTTAGTCATGCTGTTATTCTATGATTTGTGGTATTTAGTAAGCTGCGTTGGTTAGTTTTGTTTAGTATATGATTCCTTTCCAACCGGGTTAAAGGAAAATTTGAAACATGTTATTTTATGTTAGAGTTGTTGAGTGTGAAAACTTGAAACTGAAATTCATTATTTTAAACAATTCTTCGTCGGCGAGCTGTGCGAGTGTGGATAGAATTTCTGTGCGAATGAATGAAAATATCAAAAGGTTAGTACTGCATTTGCATTTATTTAATTTACTACATAGAATTTAGAAATTTACTGCTAGTCATGGGGGAATATTAAGATACAAATTTTCATCATAATTAGATTTACTGCTTTGGGGGAAAATATTATAGATGAATTTACTGCATTGATTTTAAATTTAGAAATTTATAAGTGTAAGAGATTAATAGAATTTTAAAATTGTTTGATGAAAATTGTGATTTTTATTGTTTCTTTTGTGGTTTTTGTAGGTGATTGTCGGATGAAAGCTAAAAATCTAAGGAAAACATGAATAAAGAATGGTGAGTTTTTAATACTGTAATTAGTTAGTTATATTTACTTAATTCATACTTACCTGTTAGTCGTCGGGGAAAAAACCGTGGGGGAAGATGTCGTGAATTAGTTCTGAAGTTGTTAGTAGTTTAGCTAAAATGCGGATGATATTTTTAGTCTGAAGCAGTGGCCAAAGCAATTGAAGTGCCTTAATAGTGGTTAGTTCTTCAGTGCCTACTGCAAACTCATAAGGTGTGTTTTGAATTAAGTTATATAATTTGTGGTTAAATTTAGTGTTGTGGATGAATTCTAAAATTGGGATTTCTATAGGCTGTACAAACTCGTGCGGGATAAGGAAGGGTCGGGATTCTTCGGCGTTGAAGGTCTTGGTGATGGTGCAGAAAATGTACATTTGGGTTATGGGGTCATAGTTACGAAGAATACCATGGAGGTTAGTGTCTTTAATACAATATGTGAAATTTAGGAAATACGGTGAAGTGTATTTTGAATTGATGAATTGAAAACGATGGTGTGGTTGTCTAGAGGGTGTGTGAAGGTCAAAGTGATTTTGGATGAAACGATAGTAAGTGTATGTATGTGTTTGTTTAGTGCGCAACATAATATCATGTGAGCAGTGCAAATCTCTTTCGTGTGGTGCAAGGAAATGAAAGGTTAGTGAAAAGATTTGGAAGCGTTCTTTAAAACTTTCGTATGCTTGTGTGTGTGTTAGTGCTTCTGAAATAATGTGATCAAACTTTCGGTCGAAGATGTTTAGTGTAAATACATATGGTGTCTTGATGAAAAATTTCTCGTTGATTTGTGGATTAGCGAAGCGATCGTCGTCTAAGAATTGATCTTGGTTAGCTCTGATGATGTTGTGGTCATAGTATTCTAGTGTATATTCATTAGCTCTTGGTGCAGTGTGTATTTTTAGTGATTTTTTATATCCAACGTAAGTAAACTGTCTAGCGGTTAGTGGTGTAGTTAGTCGGTATAGCATGTCTTTGTTTCGTTCTATATCGATGGAAGTGCTGGATAAAGGTAAGCAAAGAGGGTTAGTGAAATGATAGTATGAGGTCCAAGAGAGAGTGGGCATTAAAACGTATTCATCTACATAGTTGCGTGTTTCGTTAGCGTCGTGAGGGGTGTTTAAGGTGTATTGTGGAAATGAGGGTAAAGTGATAGCTAAAAATTCTTTAGTGTTAGTATGCTGGGGGTGGTTGATGTATTCACGGGCTGTTCCTGGTTTTGTTGGGAAAGGATGGTTGGGGAACTTTCTTTTAAAAGTGCGGTAAGCTCTATTAGTGTTGAGTGAAGATATAGTGGATGTGGATGATGGTGTTAATGATTCAGTATAATTTGAAGAGGGTGTAGGGGGATTGGAGGAATTTGTAGTGGAGGAGATCTGGTTTATGGTCGGGGTGTTAAGGTGGTAGGGTTGTTGTTGGAGGGTAATAAAATTATCTAGCTCTGGGGAGATTCGGGGGGTGTCTGGAGAATGAGATGATTGGTCAGAATGGTATGAGGAGTAGGTTGGGGTAACTTGGGAAGCATAAGAGGGTGTGGGAGTGATTGGGTCAGGGTTATTTGACAATATGGGTTGAAAAGGAGGTTGAGAAAAATTAGAAGGGTTATGAAAATTATTGGATGGGGAGGGTTCTGAGTCGGCAAATTCATCGGGGGTTTCAATATTCGGGTTATTTAGCTGTGAGATGGAGTATAAAACTGAAATATGTGAGTTAGTGTCGGAATTCATGCCTGATGTTACATTGCTAGATGGAAAATCGGGTGGCGGAAAAGCAAAAAGTGGTATGATTGGGATTGGGGAGGTAAGGTTGGTTGGGTGGGAATTTGATCGGTGTAGTGATCCAAGTTGGCGGCTCATCGTGGGCTAAAAAAATTATTATTTTGAGATTGAAAAGCGGTAGTATGGGGCTGTTCAATAATTTGTTCATAAGTATTATCATCTTGTGATTGATGTGTCATTATATGTTGGACGGGACTTTGTGATGTATTGAGTCGAAAATTTGGATTATGTGTGATTGCTAAATTTCAAAAATTTCGTGGGACTAGGGATAGTGGATGGTTATGTGGTAGGGGTGGTAATTGTGGTGCCGTTGGTTGTGTGTCGACATTGTTATGTTCTTCGTCGTATGTATTTTGTCGTGTTGCTATTTTTGTGTTATATTCTTTTATTTGTGCGTCTAAAAGAATTTTGTTTATAGATGTAGAAAATATTCCAAAAAATCCTGCAAAGAGTATGCGTGCTACGCTTGCTTGTCTGTTTACTTGTGTGTGTATAGCACATGTGTTGTAGATTCCTTTCAAAAGTGAGAAAAGAAATCCAATAAAGTTAAACATTGCGTATAAAATAGTCAATTTTTCTAAGATGTAGTAGGGCCATCCTAGAAAATCGAGGATCTCATTCTTGAGTGTAACAAAGCTAAAAATATTAATTGGTGATATATCTTGGGGACGGTATTTTTCGCCGTTTAGATATATATAATCTTTAATGTCTTTAAAATATCCGCTATAGTCTTGTGTGTAGATATCGGCAAATCCTGCGGTTTCTGCAAGTTTGCGTAGATTTTGGTCAATTGATTGTCTTTGTATAGTGTCCATTTGTGTTAATAATTCTTGGAATTGTTGTGTTCTAATGTGATGTTGAATATCTGATTTTGAGTATATTCCTATTGATTGTAAGTCTATATTTGGATTTCGGGCGATAGCGCGAATGCTTTCTGGTGAAAATTTTTTGAGTGATTGCATTAATGTGGGGTATGGAGTGAGAAGATAATATTTATTTTCATCAGGGTTTAGTTGTACTACATTGTGGCTATTTTCTGATCCACATGGGACTGCGGTATCCCAGAAATAGGTTCTTCGTGAAAGTGTATCCACGAAATGTACTTTATTCTTATAAAAGATAGGGTTTCTTTTATAACAACGTTTATCTTCAAAAACGTATAGTGGTGATACTTTTTTGGTACAAGTATAAAACCATAAGATGTTTCCTTCGTAGTCTAAAAAATTTGATCTATTTCCTGATAATAAGTATCCTGCGTAGGGTATTTTTAATACTGCTAGTGCAAGTGATTGTAATATTTGTGTTCTTTCTAATTCGCATAGTTGGTGTAGTGTTTCTAATTCGGAGAGTGACATTTCTTGAAAAATGCGGCTAATTGTATAGTCTAGTTTCATATCCAAATGAATATCATAGTGGATATTACCGAAATATGTAGTATTCATTAGTGATAATTCTTGTAAGCGTGTGCTTCTGGTGTCATAAGGTTTTAGATGTCCACCAGGTTGTCCGTTGCTTTTTTCAAAATTAACTGGTATATAGGATGTTCCTTCGTTTGGAGGATGACCTGTGGCATATGGGTCGATTTTTACTGTCCAGTGGTCATGTCGAATCCTTTTTCGTATTCAACTAATATTTCAGAGTATTGTGTTTTGTGAAGTGGATTCCTGTATTTACATGCGAGTTCTGTTTCTTGATATATTTGAAAACGTGTCAATTTATTTTCTATATTGTCAATGTTTCTAAAATTAGAACTTCGTTTTCGTGATGGATGGACTTGTTCATAAGGAATTGATTGTATGAAATATTTTTCGTGAAATTTTATCATACGAGCGTGTATTTTTGCTACTTGAAATGTTGTACATGTATCTTCGGGGAACCAAACAATTGTTGCTTGTGTTCTTGTTGTAGGGTCGCAATATCCTTGATCATTTTTACAAGGTAGTCGGATTCCTTGATAGATCATTGTATTATCAGATAAATCTCGTGTGAGTTGTATTTTTTCGAGTTGTATTTTCCAATCGAAAAACATTATTTCTTGGTATCCTTTATTTTTCGTGTCTGCTTTGCAGTTTGATGGGTTATTTATACCAATGTGTGGTATCCAATGTTTATCATGTAGGTCATAGGTTAATCGTCCGTGTGCGCCGTTATACGGGTATTTGTCGTCTAGTTTTATATGTCCTTGGTGTCTTTCAAGTTGTGATTGATGTACGGAGTCTGAAAAAACTTGAAAGTTAACTAACTTTCTTGCGGAGTTTTTATTTTGTGTGATGTTTAGTCTAAGTAATTCATTTTTACAATCGTCGGGATTGAGATGTAAAAGACGTTCTATATTACTTTGATAGAATGATTCATGGTCAAGTCGGTTTTTGTTACCGTTGGAGACTTGTGAACAATGTACTTTCTTTTCGGAAAATGTCGCTGTGAATTTATAACCTGTAACTGTTGTTGCTCGGGCTTTTGAATAGAGTGTTGCTATTACATTTGTGGTTTCTATAGCTTGTGGTTCTGTTTCACATTGTGATACTTGATTTATTGCATATTTGTGTAGTGTTTTTTGTTCATTTTCTTCGCAATCGTAATGTGTTACTAATAAATCTTGTGGTCCTGTACGGGGGGAAGGGTTTATGTTTTGATTTGAGGTTACTAGAAAAAGGAGTTGTAAAAAATTTAATAATTTTAGAATATACATGTGTATGATAATCCTGAATATGGGTTATAAAATGTAATGTAACCAATTGTGTTTTTGGTATATCTGTCGTATTTATATATTACTTCAGTAGTTATAAACGGTGGTGGTAGTGATTGAGCTGTTATGTTAGGTGGGTTTAATGGGTAGGGATGTTGTGTAATATTGTTTAATTTAACTGTGATTTCAAATTTTAATTGTAAACTGTTTTGTTGGAGTATTTGAATATTGTGATCACGGATATCGTTGTGAATATCTTGGCGATATTGTAATCTATTGAGTGCCCAGTTATGAAGGCGGTTACTTTCTTGATGTTGTCCAAATAATGGTGGAGGTGCTGTGAATGTATTCCAATCTAATCTTAAAGGAATATTTGTTAATGATTGTTCTCGGTATCTTGCGTCGAGGTTGTTTGGAAAAGTTAAGTTAAAAGGTGGCGGTGAGATTTGACTAATTGATGGTGTTGATGGGAGTGATAATGTTTCGGGTAGTGATGAAGATGTTGTATCTGTAGAGATGTCTATGGGGTCATTGACTAAATTTGGTTCACCTTGTGTGAATGAATGTGTAGTCCAATATGGCAGTCGTGATGTTAGGTTTGGGGGATTAAAAGGATTTTCACGTATTTGTTCAGATGTTGGTGTTGAACCTAAGTAATCTGAGGGTAGACTTGAAGTGCTTCGTTGTGAAAAAAGTGTAGGAGTTTCTGGTGTGATACCAGTGGTGTTTTCTGGAGTGGTTTGTGATGGTGATTGAGGTATTTCGAAATGGACTCGGGGAGTTTGTAAATTTCTATTTCGTCGAGGATGTATAATTTGTCTATTTATTTCTGTTGTGTTTTGGTTTTGACTAAGGTTTCGTATTCTACTTAGTTCTTGTGGTAGTGTTGGGTAAAGATTATATGTTGGTTCACTTAGAGATGCTTGTCGTTGAACTGGTTCTAGTGGTTCAGATAAACGAGCGTGCCGTTCTTCAAAAGTGTATGGATTATCTTGAAAAGAAATTCGTGTAGATGTTTGAGGATTTTGAGTAGTTGAAGGTGGTGTTGGGTTATCTTGGGATGATGTCGGTGAAGACTGACTTTGTGACTGTTGGGTAGCAATTTTTGATAGTTTTTTGAATTATTACTATTGTGAGAAAATTTGTGTTTATTATAATATTCTTCCGAAAAAATAATTAGGAAAATTGTTGCTAGGGCAAATGTGATGATTGCTTTCTTTATACATTTACATATGGTCAAAATGAGGGATGATAAAAATGTTATGAAAATTACAAACAATAAAAAAATATCAGTTCTACTGAAAATTGTTTGTATCATTTAGACAAGTTGTTGAAATCGTACCTGTGGATATATTCAAGGGTTTTGGAAAGTTGGAGGAATAGTTCAAGAGTAGTGTAGAAAATTAAAAAAATGTTACAAAAAATGATTAGGATTATTAGAAAAGATTCAAGTATATCAAAAAGAAATATTATAAAGGCTTCAAGTATTGAAAAAAAATGTTTAAAATTTATAAGTATTCGAGTAACTGTTTGAGAGAAGAGCATTTAAGAAATGATCTCTTGGTCGAATATTTTTTGCTGTTTGAGGCGATTTTCTAGTGTGGTCGGATTATTTATTAGTTTTTTGACAAGTGGGTTGAGTTTTGTAAAAAATTGTTGGGGGCAATTTTCATGGTGATCGGGAGGTCGTCTTTTTCTTTATTTTTGTTTGTCAAATGATCCGGGGTATGGTGAGATTTTTATGCTTTAGGCTAATTAAAATCTTCATTTTGTCACTTTAGGCTAAGTTATCAAGTTTGTTTTGGGGGTATTCGTGGTCTGAGTTGGGGAAATATTGTTGATCTTTGGGTTATTAGATAAGGGAGGGGTACGGTATTATGGTGATATTTATTTTAGTTGTCAAGTTAGAGTGGTTTGCTTATTTTTGACCTGGAGGTTGTAAAGTTATAGTTAGAGATGTGCCTGGAGTTCTAGATTATTCGTCTAATTGATCTTAGTTTGAGTTAGAGAAAGTGGCGGATTGGATGAATCCTATTGGTCTATTTTGAACTAGAATTATTGCGTACTTGTGAGCATGTTATTTTGAAAAATGGAAATGAAAAATGTTACGAAGGTTTCAAGATTGTGAAGTATAAAGTCTTAAAATTACTTTTTAAATTCTACTTTCTTTAATATTTTAGATTGGGGGATGAACATTTTGTAGTTTTTACGTGGTTGATTTCGGAGTCTTGTTGTTTTTCTATGTTCTGATTTGTCTATTTCTTCTTGGGGTATTATTTGTTCTGTCATTTTTCTATTTTTTCTTTGCTTTTGGGATTCTTTATGGTCTAGATTTTTTGTAGTGTTTTTGGTAGCTGTTGGTTTTGTGTTTTGATTTTCGGTGGGGGTATCATTTTGTTCTGTATTTTTCAGATGTGGTTCGTTTTGAATTATTTTTAATCCTGTGAAGGAATATAATTGGGTTAATTCGCGGAGTGCGTATTCTTTTGGGTAGTAAGGTAATAGGTTGTTTCGGTGCTGAACGATTTCTTTTTTATTGGGGTCGGTAAGTTTATATGTGACATCAGTGGGTCTTGCAATTATTTGGTAGGGTCCTTTTCGGAGGGGTTGTAATTTTTTAGAAATTCCTTTTTGAGTATTAAAATTAGGTATGAGAACAAATGTTCCAATTTTTAAATCGGAAGCTGGTGTAAAACGTGAATTGATTTGTTCATTTATGTTTTGTCTTTGTAATAACTTTTTTGTTATTTTTTGGTAAATTTCATTGTGTTTCTTATCTCTATTTAAAATCCATTCGGTGTGTGTACCGGAGGCTAATTTAAGAATTTGTGGGTGATGAAAATGATCTTCATCGTGTGTATGTAAAGGTAGGTTATAACAAATTGAGTCTTTATTTGGTTGACAATAACCTTGTGCGTTTTTATGGGAATTTGCTGTAAACATTATTGGTTTGCGTGGCTTTTGGTTAAAAACCATTTCGTATGGTGACATTCCTAAAGTTGTCGTAATTTGTGAGTTATATGCTAAGGGAAATAATTTTACATCTGCTGACCATTCGGTATATTTTGTATCATTTCCGTTGATGATACATCTAAGATATTCTTGTAGTGAACGGTTCATACCTTCGACTAAGCCGTTTGTCCAAGGTGCATGAGATGTACGTCGTTTGTGTTTAATGTTGTATAAATGACATAGTGTTATTATTTCATTATTTATGAATTCTGTACCGTTGTCTGTGACTAAAATTTCTGGTAGTCCAAATTTTGCTATCCAGTGTTCATAAAGTGTTGTATATGCGTAATAAGCATTACAATGTGGTACTGGGTTAAGTGCTACATAGTGTGTGAATGCGTCAACAATTACCATAATGTAGGAGTTTCCTTCTGATGAGGGTGAAATTGGGCCTTTAGTATCAAAAGAGATACGGTGATTAAAGTACAGACTTTGTCCTTTAAAATCTTGTTTTTGTGCTATTTGTTTTTGATTTGGGTAAGGTTTATTTAGTTGACATACTATACAATCATTGCATAGTACTTTTATCCAAATTGGTGCATTTGGGAAGTAAAAATTTTGTATAAAATTTGAATATGTTTTTTCTGATCCAGAGTGTCCTTTAATATTTTGTGTATGTGAAATATTAAAAGCGATGAGAATCATACTTAAAGGAAGACAGGGGACTATGGATTCATTTAAGTTGTATTCTAAAAGGTCTGTAGTTTCATTAATTGTTGTGTTGTTAAATTTACGAAAGTATCGGAGGAGTGTTTTGTTTCCTAGAATGGTTGAATCTGCTTTGACAGGTTTAGTTTTATATTTGTGCCATGATTTTAGTTGTCGAATTATTGGGTCAAGATTTTGGTATTGTTTTAGTGTTGAAATTGTAATTGTTTCTGTTGGAGGGAGAAAAATGTTTTCAATTTCGAATTTAGATAAGGGTATTGTATCTAATGGGTCATGAAGGTCAAAAACTTGATTTATTGTGTATTTTGAATCATTTGTTTGTGGTCCTGATAAATTTATTTTATCAGTTAAATTTTCTTTTTCTATTAGTGGAAAATGGTCTTTTTTAGTTTGGTGTTGTTTTGTTCGTTTTTGTTGGGTGTTATTTTTTATCCATTGAGAATATGGGATTGGTTTAAAAGTTGATGTTCCAAGTAGGTCAACTTCATAATGATTATTTTGACAATCTAAATAAAGTGGGAAATGTTGTAAATTATTTATTTGTGATTGTTCAATATCAGTTTTAACTGCATATTTGCATTCTAATCGGGGTGATGTTTCGTTTTCTGCAAGGTAGAATTTTATGTTTTTGGGTATTTCAACTGTCGTTTTTCGTGTAAGTAATTCAGGTGGTGTATTTCGACTTAAGGTGTCAGGTAATGCAAGATTTTTTCCTGCAGTCCAAACTATATGTAAGTTTGGAAATTTCATTAGAATTAATTGAAATCTGTAAACTCGGTGGTTTGGATTAGACTTTTGTGTAAAAAGAAAAATGATTGGTTTGTGATCTGTGAATAGAACTGTGGGATGTTTTGATCCAAGTATCAGAAATTCATATTCTGTCAGTGTATATATTATGGCTGTACATTCTCTCATTAGAGTTGAGAGTCGTAGCTCTGCTTGAGTGAATAATCGGGAATTTGCTGATATCAGGTTCATTTTATTTGTACCATTATGTGATTGTAATAGTGCTGCGCCGATGCCAAAGTTCGAAGCATCGCACATTGCATAAAATGGTTGATCAGGGTCTGGAATTGTGTTTGAAATTTGTTCAGTTAAAAGTTTCTTTATTTCTTCGAATCGTGCTTGATGTTCTGTATTCCATTCAAAATTATTTTGTTGTCTAAGGATGTTGTAAAATGGTCGGAGATATAATTGCATTTTATAAACATATTTACTTAAAAAGTTTAACATTCCAAGGAATTCTTGGATTTTCTTTTTATTAGTTGGTGGTTGAAGTCTTTGAATAGCGTCAATGCGTGATTTCAGTGGAGTGATTGTTTTTCTTTCTATATTATGTCCTAAGAATTTAACTCTTGTCAAAAAGAAGTGTGATTTATCGGGTGCTGCCTTCAGATTTTCGTTCTGAAGTATTTGGTGATATTTTTCTAAAACATTGAACATTTCGTCTTTTGTTTGTGATTGCATAAAAACATCGTCTAGATAGGTGATTGCGTTTTTCTTGAGTATTAGTGGTCTAAAAATTTTGCTCATAAAAGCTGAAAATGCTGCTGGTCCTATGGATATTCCATAGAATAAGCGGTTAAATTCATATTGTTGGTTTCCGATAACAAATTGTGTTAAACGTCGTGATTGTTCATCTAGTGGCATTTGATTGTATGCACTATTCATGTCGGCGGTTGTGAAGTATTTGCCATTTATTTTTGTTAAAATAACTTGTATTGGTTCGATGGGCCAATTACATTTTGATTCATCTATGAGTGAATTGAGGTATCTAGCGTCGAGAACGATTTTTAATGATTCTCCTTTAGCTAGAATGATAACGGGGTTGATGAATGTGTTGCCTTTTGGTTGTTCTTCTTTATTAACTGGTGATATAATATTGTACTGTTCTAAAGTATCGAGTAATCTGTTTACTTTATCATGTAAGTGAATTGGTACTTTACTTGCTCTCTGTTTTTTGAAAACTGCGTCTGGTTTTAATGGGAGATGTAGTGATGAACTGATTTTGCCAACATCGAATTTTGATGTTGCATAGACTGATGAATATTTAATTAGCTGTTTGGCTAACTTTTCGAATTCGTCTTGTGTTATTTGTGAATGTTGGAAATTAAACATTGTTAAAAATTTCTGTTGGTCCTCTGTGTAGTTACTTATGTTGAATGTAGGTTTGAAATATGGAGTTTTTGTGAAATAATCCGTATTTCTGTTTTCGTTATTTATTATATTATTTATAGATAATTCTTCATTTAGAATTGTAGATTGGCAAATATCTAGTAATTGGAGTATATTATTTACGCGATAGGCTTTTTCGTGTATTGGTGATATTGTAGCGTTGGTTTCACAATATCCTAAAAGTCCTAAAGGTAATGTTACTTGGTAAGGTGTGTTGTTATAAACATGTAAGGAAATAATATCTGAATTCGAATTTTTCAAATATTTTATTGAAGAGATTGTGATTTTGAAAAATTTATGAATAGGTTTGAATTCAAAATCTGACATATAAAATTTTTGTTTGTTTTGTTCTTTATCATATTGGTGAACTTGTTTGATTGAAAAATTATAGATGTTTCCTGATAGTGGTTTCAGGTGTTTTCTTTGTTGGTTAAATATCGGATAGAATTTTGAAAAGAATGGTGGTTGTTTATTTAATCTTTGAAAAAATGTTAGGGATGTTTCTTTTGTTTTTGTATATTTATCTTTGATTAATATTTTACTATTTAGTATGTTAATTGTTGGTATATACTTCGAAATAAATGGTATTCCAATGATATTATATTTAATATCAGTGATATGGAATATTTGTTTAAATGGCTTATTTAAAATTTTGCTTTGTTCCATTGTTCTTGTGGGGAGGAGAAATAATTGAATTTTTCCGTAGTTTATCAATGTTGATCCTTGTGCTGTTGCTAGCTTACTAGAGGTTTCAAGAGGTGTTAGCTTTGGGTGTAAAGTTTTTATTTCATTCCATGTGGGAATGTTTATTATGTTTGATTCTGCTCCTGAATCAATTAAAAAATCTATTTCAAGGTCTGGTGGTTGAAATTCTTTGTTTCTTGGGCTTTCTAAAAGAAATGGTATTGTCCAGATTTTTTCTTTGGGTTGTTCTTTTTGTATATTTTGGTAGATGTGGTTTGTATTCAAGCATTCTGTTTTGACATTGTGATTGGGTTGTTCTGTAGTAGTTTTTGCATTTGTTTCTTGCGTTGTTGGTGTGGAATTTATGGGTGTAATGTAATAATTTTGAAGAAATTCTGATTGATTTTCATATATGTGTGATGAAAAAGGTTGTTCATATATGACAGATTCATAGTCATTTTCGACTTTTATCATATTGATAGAAAGAGTGTTTTCTGTATCACTTTCTGAATCTGATGATGTACAATTTATTTGATTGAGTTGTAACGTATCAGTTACTGTGTCATCAATACCTGGGGGGTCTGATGTTGTTTCTGGGTTAGCTTGTACTTGATTAATTTGTCTTTGATGTTTAGGTGTACTGCTTCTATGACGATTATTAGAGTTATTATAGTGATTATTATTCCGGTGTGGTGATTGGGAATAATTTCTATAACGGTTACTATAACTTGAATGTCGATTTTGTGAATTATTTCGCGATCTATTTTGATAATTGTTGTTTGGTCTGTTATAGTTCGATCTATTATATGAATTATTCCTTGATCGATTGTTCGGGTAATTTTGGTTTCGGTTGTTTGAATAACTTCTATTTCGATTATAGGAGTAGTTTCTATTCCTATTGTATGATGAATTTCGTGATTGGTTGTTTGGATAGTAATTATTTCTTGATTGGGAATTAGATCTAGAAACAAATCGTTGTGTATTTGAATTTGATCTGGAGTAGTTATTTCTACTATTTGGTCTATTGTAGTGATTTTGTGATGAATTTTGCGTGTTTCTTCGTTCTGGTGATCTTCCTCTATAACTTGAGTTATATGGGGATTGATTTCTTGTATAACTTGTATTGTTCGGAAGTGGCTTTCCTGAACTGTTGTTGCTGTATACATTTTTGTTTGGTAGATTTTGATCTTTTTTCATGTATTGATAGAATGATTTATTTGGTTCTTTGTATTTCTGAGGTTTATTTTGACTATCTTGCTGTTTTTGTCTACATTCGGAAATACTGTGTCCGTATCGTCGGCAATAATTACACCATTTTTTGAAAGATGGTTTGCCTTTAAAGTTTGGGTTCTTTTCGTAAATATTAAGTATTTCAGTGATTTTTTCGACGAGGTCTGTATCTGATTCCTGTATATTGTTTATATTAGTGGAAGTCGTTTGAATTTTGTTAACGTATTGTAATTTCAGATTTTCCGTTTCTTCTAGTTTCATCGTGATTTCTGCTTGTTCTAGTTTGTCTACTAGTTTTCTAAAATCTAAATCGGGTTCTCGAATTGAAGAAGGATGGGATGCTCTCTTTTTTATTGCTATTTTCCTTAATTGTGGTGTTAAGGTCATCATTAAGATTTCTGTCATCTTTGTGTTTTTATAGTCGTGTGTATTTAGTGAATATGCTTTTCGAACTAGTGTTTCGATTCTTACTGCTAACTGTTTGATAGTTTCGTTTGGTAATCTGCGAATTTCATTACATAAAACTCTTTGTTGTTGTTTGTTTCTTTCAGAGTCAAACATTTTTGAAAATTCTTGTGTAAATCTTTTCCAGTTTGATTTTATTTCTAGAGGTAGTACTGAAAACCATTTTTGGGCTGCGCCATCTAAGGTTGTTTGTATTAACGCTGTGCGTCGATGTATCCAGTTTTGATGTAGTGGCGTATTAATTGGTTCAGGTCCAATGTTTAAAATCAGGTTTGCTGTTACTGCATTTAAATAATCTTCTACAGAGTATTCAGGGTCTGTTCCTGTGAAAACCATTAAAGGTTTGTTTGATGTTATTGATGATCCACCCATTAGGTATGGATTCATTGTCATTTGTAATGATTCTGCTGCATTTGGCATTTGAGAAAAATTTGAAAGTTGGTTTCTTGTTATTTCATGTTGTTGAAGATAATATGGAAGTGGTATTTCATTTTGCATTTGTGATGGTTGATACGAGTGTGCAGTCATTGGATTTTGTTGTTGGATTGGTTGAAAAGATTGTGTATTAATTAGATTTTGTTGTTGAATTGGTTGTTGATGTTGTGTATCTATTGGTTGTGGGGAAAAATTTCTATGATTTGTACGTGTTCTCTGTATTCCTTGTCTACGATATTCTTGAGTATTTGGTGCAAATATATCTGGTTGTAAGAAATCATCATCTGAGGATAAATAATCCATTTGATAAGATGTTTGTTTTTTATTTTTATTTTGTTGAAAAAATGGGTAATTTTCACTGCGATCCTGTGGAGGATTTGGTTGAAAATTTTTGGAATTATATTGGGCCGTTGGGTTATCCCAGTTTCGTGGTTTTGTATATTGATTAAAATTTCTTTGTGGTTGATAATTTGTTTTTGACGGATGTGTATAATTATAATTATGGTCTGCAAAGTTGTTTCTAGTGAATGTTTTGCGTGTTTTTGATGGTATTGTCATGGGTCTATATGTTTGGTAATCCATATGTGAATATTTTGGAGCAACCGAAGGTTTAACGGTTGATTGTAAGGTTACCTGTGTTTGTGAAGGATTTGTATTTCTTGGTGTTGTTAGATTCGGGCGTATTGGTGAAATACTTTGTTGTGTAGTTGTTGTGTGTACAATTTCTTCTCTTATGAAGTGTGATGGTGTTTGTATATCTTGTTGAGTAAGATTCCTAGTTCCATTGAGGTTTTCGTTGTGTATGACTGTAGAGTTTAAACTATTATTTTGTGTATCGGGTAAAAATGTATTATAAGTTAATGGTGTTGCATCAATTGTTAATGGTATTACTCTTACATAATCTCTTATGTAAGATATTGTACCTATTGCTTGACTTGAGATTGATT
Source organism: Symsagittifera roscoffensis (assembly GCF_963678635.1). Lineage (NCBI taxonomy): Eukaryota > Metazoa > Xenacoelomorpha > Acoela > Convolutidae > Symsagittifera > Symsagittifera roscoffensis. The sequence goes on along the minus strand of NC_087071.1, from coordinate 28,728,698 downwards.
GTGGAAAGTTTATAAATGCGGGATGAGACCATTCGGGGTCCCAAACATAATCTGATTGTTCTGTGATGGCGGTATCATCGTTCGAATTTTGGGGTCTAAAATTTTTTCTTGCTTGTGCAATTAAATCAATATTGTGTGTGAAATAATCTATTATGAACCATGCCAAGATTTTTTGTAAATCGTGTTTGGTATGTTGTGAAACGTCGTCTTTCGTGAAATTTTCTTTAATGATGTTTAAATAACTAGAGAGTAGTGTGATTTCATGTCGTACTCTTAAATGTTTAGATGTTTCTGTCGGTGAGACATTTGTTAATGGGAGTTCATTTTCTAATATCGAAATATAACTATATATTATTGCGAAAACTTCATTGGTGAAAATGGAGTTTGCTCTTTGTGAGTTATGGTATTGAATGCTTTTTATATATTCTGAAAAAACTTTTGAAAATTCTAAGTCAAGATCGTCTGTTTGAATAGTATATGTTCTATTATTATGGTTTGGGGAAGTGAATTCTATAGAGTAGATTCCATACTGTTGTGTTATGTTGCATATATCTTTTAGGTAGTGATCTATGATTTGTCTTTTGATTTTTACATCAGGGAACTCTGTTTTACATGGACTGATTCAGGGTTCAAATAAATTTACGAGTAAATTTTGACAAAATATGTGTTGTCCTCTATCAGTATCTGCATCTACTATAAAGGGAAAGATTTCATCATCATCTGGAGTTTCGTCACCTGGGGTGTGCGTTGAACTCATTTTTCCGTTCGATGACTGTTAATATGTAATTATTAATGTGTCGAATTGGTTGATTCCAATTGTATAGATGTACTGGTTTGTGTTTATACTGCTTTTTTATTCTTCTTTTTCCTCTTTGTGATGAATTTGAAGTTGTTTCTGAGTCAGAAAAATATAATTGATCGTGAAGTGGGCAATTTTTATCTATCGATTCTTTTAGTTTGTAAAGTTCGTCTAAACTGTTGGTTTCTGATTCGGAAAATGCGTTTCGATTTTTTGAAAATCTTTTTCGTGTTATTTGTCTTTGTTTAGTTATTATTTTCCTCTTTAGTGTTTGTCGTTTTGTGCGAATGTATCCAACTGTTTGTGTATGAGGTGTGATTACAAGGTCGTATTTTTTGTTATCTATTTCACAATTGTGTAAAACGATTGTTTGTTTATTTCCTAGGTTTTTAAATGACATAAGGTTTAGGATGACGGATGCAAAAAGTTGTTAAATGAATTCTAATTACTTAAACTGTTAGTTCTTACGATTTTTTGGTTAGCTTAACCTGGGTCTATTTGTTCAGGGTTGGAGAGAAAAGTATATCGATTCCGAAGAATGATTTTTACTTTCTCGTGACTAGTATAAGCTAAGGTGTTAACTTACTTAATCTTACTTAGGGGTAGTGATTGTGTTCAAGGGTTGGAGAATAGTAAATCGATCCACAAGGTTCAGGTATAATTAGAACGCGAGTAGTTCGTTAGATACTATTTTAAACTTACTAAGTCTAAGATTTATCCTGGGTCTGGTAAGAGGGGGGGTCAAGTGAAGGATGAATAACCGAAGTTCTTCACTGTTTATCCTAATTTGAATGATTAGTTTTGTTTAAAAATTTCTATTAGTCCTGGGTTTTTAGAAAGGGTTGGATAGTGAATCGACGTTTGAGGTCGTTAGACACTAATTAAGTGGGTGGGGGAGAACAAAGTTGTTCTGTTTGATCCAAGGATAAGCCTTGACGATCAAGTTTGAAATTTAATTAAGTAGAAAATGATTTAAGATCCAAGGATAAGCCTTGATGATCTGATTTTAAATTAAGTGAAATTAAGTCTTAAGAAAGTTTTAAATTTGTGTAAAGGAAAGATTTAGTGTTTTGATGATATTAGTGGGTTTATGATTGCTGTTATGTTTTAGGTGATGAAGCTGGAACAACAGGATGATTTATGATTACTAACCATTTATTGTCATGCTACTAATTTTTATTTTTATTTTCCAATAAATATTTTTCAAACAAGTTTTGTATAATACTGCAGAGTTTTAGGAAAACGATCTTAGATCTTTTTATCAATCGTTATTGTATATTAATAATTTTGTTTAGCGCCTGAAATGATTTTGAAGAGTAACTTCAAGGTTTTATGTTTGCAAATGGAAATCTAAATTCATTGCAAGTAATATTCGAAATATAAAAGTTTGTTCTGGCTTTTGCCGAACTATCATATAACTATACGGCAAGTTTCTACTTTGTCGTATGTCGTCTTTGGTTCGAGGTCTTCTTCCAATTCCGGGTAGTTCTGTTATGGTTCGGAATATTGGCTCTGATCTATTGAGTCGGAGAGACATTTCAATTAAATTATTGTCGTATAACATTTTGTAAATGTTTTTGTCTAATTTCTAATCTATTTTGGTTAATTCTAATCTAGTAAGGTCTTGTTCGAGACTTATGGTCGCACCAGATGAGTTAGGACTGGAGTGTATAACTCATAGAGTAATTTCGGATAGGGTACACCGTCTGCTCGTCACGCTATCTTATTTTCGGCCGGATAGATTCGTGCAACTTCTTAGTCTAATACCGATCCTAATCTTACTCTTATACTATCTAGTCTCAGGTTGTTTAACTAGTCTCTGCTAGGCTCAATAGATCTAGGGTATACTGGTTTATTGCGGCTGCTGAAGTGCTCGGGAGAGTCCAACTAATTTCTAAGTTAAATTCAAATCTCTCTGGTGCTGAAATTACAAGTAACTTCAGCACTTACAAATAAGTGGGTTGTTAGTTAGATGGATCATGATTGGTTAATATTAAATACTTTACATTGGTAAAACATTTAATTTATCCAATCATAAAATATAGTTTAGATCAGGTTCCAAAATTTGCAAAATTTGAAAGGGTCGAACTCTTTCTCAAAAACTGATTTCAATCGATCAACAGTTTTGGTCATGCATATGCTATTATAGAGCGAAAAAAATTTGCAAAATTTGAGAGAGTCGAGCTCTTTCTCAAAACTGATTTCAATCGATCAACAGTTTTGGTGATGCATATGCTATTATAGAGCGAAAAAATTTGCAAAATTTGAAAGGGTCGAACTCTTTCTCGAAAACTGATTTCAATCGATCAACAGTTTTGATGTTGCATATGCTATTATAGAGCGAAAAAATTTGCAAAATTTGAAAGGGTCGAGCTCTTTCTCAAAACTGATTTCAATCGATCAACAGTTTTGATGTTGCATATGCTATTATAGAGTGAAAAAATTTAAATTCAGTTTTTGTTTAGGATGAGATGCGTGTGAGCTTCGCAATTAAATGTGGTCGAGCTCTTGTATCGCAATCTGAGAAAAAAAAAAAAACATTACAAAAGTTCAGAACGATAACCGAAAGTTTTTTCAAATTTTTTGTAGTTGTTCGAAAAATACTTTAAAGCAGGAGGATCTTTTTTAGGATGATAAGTCAAAATTTTCTATTCTTTGAGTATCTGATCTCCTCCACCTTGGTTTGAACTGCTGTCTCTTAGCCACGATCGACTTACAATGACATGGAATCAGTTGCTCAAAGTTTTGACTTTTATGTCACCCCATTTAAAGGTTGTATCTGAGAATGCAATAATTGAACTCGATCGTAACTTGAGAGAAGCGCACGCATTTTATTCTAAATCAGAAGCTAAGCTTCATATTGAAAAATCCATGTAATTTCAATCCAATAATTTTACTTGCAACGTCACATTTATCGTTGAAATCTGCTTGGAGAATTAGATAGATTTATCAAGTCTTGAAGTTTTTGTAGTAGACTCGTCAAAATTCAAATTTTTGTCGAAATCTTTTTTCTTGTCCAATTATGAAAAATATTGGTCCAGTTTTGAGAAAATTGTGATTATCTTAGATGAAAATTGTTTTCAATTTAAATCAGGGTCGTTCAATTTTTTGATAGATTGATGACACTGAAAACTCCGAACATGCAAAAACCAGCGTTAAGTCTTTATAAACTTAATGGTCTACCGGCTATTTTGATAATGCCTAGGTATCGATGGACATTGTCGCTGAGTTTAATTAAAATTGAAAACTATTTAAAAACAGAACAAAAACGAATAACACAAAAACGAAGAAATGGAAGCGGGACAAAAGCGCTGACACTGTGAAAGGCATTTTCCTTTCACTTTTCATCATTCGTTTTCAAGTGCCACATTACGTTAACAAAACTCCACAGTTTTTCTGTAGGCATCATTTGTCTCCAAATTCGGCCATATAATCTCTAACCAACGTAAAAGATGTATTCATCGAACTCAATAGCAAGTGAGCACACTTTTTTCTCTAGTTAAAAATCGAGCTTGACCTCGTTAATGTGTCAAAAAATCTTCCAATAGACATGGTCAAATTTTATCCGAGATTAATCAGTTTTAAATCATACCTGATCATAAGTTCGATATATTCCTACTAATGAACTATCTGAATAGAATTCAACTGAAACTTGAAAATAGTTTGATGACTTTAAACTTAGTTTTCATTACAAAGAAACTATTTCAAAAACTTTTTTTTACAGGAAATTAGTTTTTTAATTCTGTCAAACTGAAATGTTATCAATTAAGTCGTAAAAATTTCATTGCATTGCGTTCTTGAGCAATAACAAACAATCAACAAAAGATTTGGAAACAAAATTTGTGTTTTATCGACCTTTAAACATAAATCTGTTTCGAAACATGCGCATGCTTAAAATCAAAAATCTGATCTGATCAAAGTGACTTTTTCCAGGAATAATATAGATGTGAAATAAATCTGTTTTAGGCATTGCGCATGTTTCGAGACAGATTTATGTCTTAAGGTACGGTAAAACTTCACAGGTTTTTGTTTCCAAACTTTCGTCGATTGTTTGTTTTTGCTCAAGAATACAATTGAGTGGAATTTTTACAACTTAATCGATAACACTTCAGTATGACAGATTTAAAAAAAACTTTTTCTTTTAATGAAATTTTTAGAAATAGTTTCTTTCTAATGAAAACTAGGTTAAGAGTCACCAAACTATTTTCAAATTTCAGTTGAATTCTTTTCAGATATTTTATTATTGGGAACGTATCGAACGTTTGATCAGGTATGATTGAAAACTGATTAACCTCGGCTAAAATCTGACCATGTCTATGGGAAGATTTTATGACAGAGTACCGAGGTCAAGCTCGACTTTTAACTAGAGCAAAAATAGTGCTCGCTTGCTATTGAATTCGATGAACACATATTTTACATTCGTTAGAGATTTTGTGGCCAAATTCGGAGACAAATGATACCTACAGAACAATTGTGGGAGTTTTTAATTATAATTTGGAACTTTAAAACAAATGATAGAAAGTGAAAGTAAAATGACTTTCAAAGTGTCAGCACTTTTGTCGCGCTTCCACTTTTTCGTCTTTACTGTTATTCATTTTGTTTTGTTTTAAACTTTCATTATAGGAAATATATTTTTTTCTAATTTCTTTCAACCTGAAATATTATCGATTAAGTCGTAAAATGTTCACTGGGTTGTGTTCTTGAGCAATAACAAACAATCGACAAAAGATTCGGAAACAAAAATCCATAAAGCTTTATCGACCTCAAAACATAAGTCTGTTTCGAAACATGCGCATGCTTAAAACAGCCTCATCTCACATCTATTTTATTTCTGGACAAATCAATTTGATCAGATGTGATTTTTAAGACAAATCGAGAAGTTTACGAAAATAATTGTAGCTGAGATTTATTTGTCATTCTAACTCAATAAGTTTGGCAGAGAATCTATAGATTCCGCCACAAATTTTCTATAGGCATCATTTGTCTCCAAATTTCAGGAATATTATCGGTGTCTAGAACCTTTTCACTTAAAACTACCCGAGTCTAGGTGCTCACTTATGTTTTGTCTGTCTCGACCAAAACTTTCTATAATTTAACCGTGTACTTTCTGATCGTCTAAACAAATTTCGGGTTGTTTTGATTCTCTCGATTGAAAAAAAACGCCTGTCCTTCTTTGTAAGTGCAGATACATTTAGACCGTCTCGACTAATTTTAGGCTCTGATTTTAGGTTCTAATTCTTTGATCAATTGTTATTTTTTACCAAAGTTAATCTTATAGTTTATGCTTTTCAAGTGTTTTTCAAGAATGATTTTTACCAAAATTGTCGCGTTGCGATCGGTAATGATGGTACCCAGCAATCATAAAATTGCGTTTTCAAATCGCGCGAGCGCTGGATTTTACAAGAAGAGCTCTTTTAAGAGAATCGTAGCTTAGTTAATGTTCAATGATTAACCTCCGCGTTATGCCTCTAGCTCGTTAACTTAAAAAAAACCTAGTCTTCTATAATCTAGAATTTGAATGCGTTATAGAGAAAACTGATTTCTGAACGTCGTTTTTCCATCTTACGAGGGTTTTGTTTCTGATTTTTCTTACAAAGATTTAAAAAATTGAATTTTTTTCGGTGATTCGACCATGCATGACCAATTTCTGATACATTGCAAATGTGCTCGAGGTATATTTCGAGATTCTTCTTGTCGCTAACACACGGCTCGACATTTTTTTTTGTCAAACTAAGACATTGCGCTGCGCGATTTTGTTAGCCGAAACATCACAAAAACCTGAGCTTCTCAAACAGGGTACAAATTCGAACTACAAAAGTGCTTAAATATCCAAACAGGAATATGAATTCCTCAATTATTTGAAAGTCGTAATAAAATATAAGGCTCACTATACCTTCACTAGAGCAGAAGTACCATTTTTCACATTTTCAATCACATGAGAAAATTTTGAGAATCACTTGGATGAAATTACTCAAGACTCTGGAATGGATCAAAAAATGGCTATTGGTATCTTCGTTAACACCACACAAGTTTTTGGATTTAAAAGTGATGACCGGAAAGCTATGGTTCTTATTTAATACTTTTTCTGAAAATTAATAAAAGTTCAGTCAGATTTTATCCAAAACCATTACCAAATTTTTGATTTAATTTCTTATGTTGAATGAATGTTCAGAAAAAAAAGAACGCGAAGAAAATAATCATTCACTTCATTGGTTGAAAGCAAAAATTTGCCATTTCTAAGGTCCAGTGATTGTATCAATCCTTTTAACCTTGTTGAAAAGAAACTAAAATAAAGTTTCAAGTTAAACATCTATTGTTTATTTATTTTTCATTCAATTAAATTATACAATGACATTCATACAGCTTTATAATTTTGTCAAGAATCATTTGAGTGCCAGTTTTGAGGATCAAATGACTATCATCAAGCACAAGACTTTATCGAATTCAATTTGAACTAGTTCATCAAACTAACAACAAAACAGTTCGAAGTTGTTTCCCTTTTCTTCGGTCACAATTTCAGCTTTTGAACAGTTGAATGGCAGACACAATGAAAAAAAATGCAAATCCCAAAAAAAAACCTTCAGTTTGTTTTTTTTTCGTCGTGTTGATGTACTTGAAGCGTTTTTCTTAATTTTTCAGCATTTTAAATAAATTTTTCTTATAAACAAAAGATTGACAGGTCCTTTATAGTGAAAATAAAAGCAATTTCAGTTATTTTCTCGACCTTAGAATTTAGGAAAATGAAAACGCTCCATGCGTTCCAATCCGCTTCTTTCTTCACCCTATCTTCTACTCCTCATTCGCTGGCTCTGTTTCCAGGGCACTCTTTGGCCACACACTGGAACTTCCCGTCCGGCTTCATCCGGAACTGACCCCCTATCTCATTCCCACAACTGCCACACACACAACACTCTTTGCAGATTTTGTCCCCACCGATGCGGAAAAATGCTCCTGAAAGTCAAAACGAAACTAGGTTCAATAGCATACAAATAAGGCTATATGGTCAAATGATATGGTAAAATCGTACATCACACAAAAACACCTGAAAATCCTAAAGTTTTGAAAGTTTTGTTTGGTTTTAATTGGCTCATGTTTTCCAATTTTTTCATCCCTTCTATCCACAATTTGATCTCAACTCAAAAACTAGTTTTTTACACCCTTTTATTTTGCTCGTCAACCTCCAGGAGAACATCTAGTTGTCTAATTGCGCAATTAGAGTTTTGAGTAATCGAAACCTGGCTAAATAAGTTTGTCTGAAAAAAAATTAAGAGTCAGTATAACCTGATTTCTATAAAATTGTTGGCAACATAGCCATTGCGCTTCAAGGACCTCAAGCGAACTTGGCGGAAGGTAAATTTCGTAAGCACTCACAAACCTGTTTGAAGTAGCTACAAATAATGGTCTCGACTTGCTCCTGAAACGCGGTAGCCAGCAGAAGGTCAGGATTTTTTGTGTCCTAAGACTAAGTCCTTCAACTTCCAAACTAGCTACCAAGGAGTAAGCGAGAAGAAAGCTGAAAACATACAACATACTCCAAAAACCTATAACAGAACAAAACCTCACAACACATTACATCTCAGAAAAATTTAAAAACACAGAAGCTCTGGTTTTCCAAGAGATTTGAGTTTTATTACCAAATTGACAGTAGTTGCAGACTATTATAATTTAAAGGAAAAGAAAAAATCACCAGCAGCTCGACCTAAAATTGCTTCATAAATAGCTCTCAAAAATTATCATTCCGGAAATAGCTTTCAAAAAAAAATTAGTCAAAACTTGTGGCAAGCCAGAAAATTGGATATATGTTTTTTTTTTTAAATTCTCAACAAGCAAACCAAATTGAGGAATTGAGAATTATTATATTCCTTTTTTTTCGTCAACCAAGTAGCCTGGAACCAATAGTAATTTTATGCTTAAAGTATTATCAGCTCTTTTTGCTTGTCGGAGAACTATTTATGCAAACTGATAACCACTTTTTTCTGAACTAATTGTGGATAGGCGCACAATTTTTTTGTGTCTTTAGGTTCCTGGATTCCAGAGACAATTCTTTAAACGTGTTCCAAAATGTAAGAGGATTCAACTTACAAAAGTTTCGTGGATTCCGCGTACAAATACTTGTAACGTAAATGTTGTCGGCACATTTGTTTTGATGCGGATTCCGCAACAAGCAAATATAGCTGTTTGTTCTAAATTGCGCAGCTGTAAGTGTATTCCGGAAAAAGTAAGTGAAGTCCGCCAAGTGTAAGAGGAATCCGCAAAAGTAAGAGGAATCCGCATACAAAATGCGGATTCCACTTTCAATTTGAGGATTACGCTTACAGTTGCGGATTCCACAACAGCTCAATGTAACTATACACAAATTTTACTAGTTATTTGTTGGTTCCACAAACTGTTCTGGATTCCGCATATACAATTGCGGATTCCGCAAATTTGCCTGTTTTTGGAATGATTTTGAGCCGTACAATGTTATAGGTATTTGCTTTTGGAATCCAAAACAGCAACGAAGATCAAAGAAAAGTAGCAATTTTGCGGATTTCGCTTCAAACCTGATTTTGGCCTCTTGCGGAATTCATTGTATGATTTGAATGGTTCGACGTATGATTTGTGTGCTATAACTCAAAAACTGCTTGTTGCTCCGACTATCGAAAAAAAACAGAATTTATTATGCTCGTGGTTTTTTAAATTCGGAAAAATTTATGGTTGAATTTATCGATTCAATCGTTTACTCATTTCCAAGACATCAAAAAAATTTTGGATTTCTCAAATTTTTAAAACTTCATAAAACGAAATATAGCACCTGATAAAAAAAAACTGTTAATTTAAGCAAAAAAAAACGAGTAAAAGTTTTGATTATCTAAGAACAGCATGAGTTAGTTTTCAGAGTTTTTTCTCTTCCGAGCATTGAAAATGGGTACGGGCTTAGTATTCAGGTTTGTTTTAGTTTTTTTGTTTTCCACCCAAAATCAGCTATCACAAATAATCATCGGACTGGGTTGAGTGATATATCTTTTCAAAGCCCACTCAGTCGTGATTTGATCGACATTTAAAAAATTCCAAAAACGCCTGGTCAAAACAGTGCAAAGTAGGCAGTCAAACATTCTAATTACTGAGGTAGTTATGTACAGTATAATCAGTAAAATTACTTAAAAGAATAAAAAAAGTAAAACGAAGTGTGTTTTAAAACGTTCTGATCTAAACCTAACACCAACTGGCAGTGATCGACCGATGTCCGCATCACGCGAAGTGCTGACCAGTTTCTAAGCAAAACCGAGGTTCATAATGACATAATCATAAAAACAAATCAAAATATTTCCCATCGGAAAAATTTTTAAACTACAATTCATTAAAACTAATTCTATATACCCCCATTTCCGCCTCCAAAGTAGAACAAAAATTTACAAAATGCACCATAAGCAAAAAACAGAACACACACGCCCAACAGTTCAAGTTCTTTGGTGGAATATTTCATTTCGTGATTGTTTAGAAACCTTGAAACAAAAAAAATTGTTTACCACTGCCCTGAATGAAATTGTTCCAAGGTTGCACCCAGGCCATTATGAGAATCGTTGGCTTTCAATCTCGTTTTTTCTTTGATCTCAAAATGGCTGTTTCTGACTTCAATTTTTCAAAAGCTATAGAATAGCTAGTATCCCATTTATAGGCCAATTTCTTGTTTAATAGGATGAGAACGTGGGAGATCAGTGTCAAAACAGTTGGGACAAATTTTTATTAATCGTTTATTGAGCCGAAGAAAGATCCTTAGTTCGAGATGTTCTTGGGAATTGGAAGGTTTTTGATGGCGCTCTCTACAGATTTTAAAAATTACCAACTTTATTTCTTTTAAGAGAAAGCGCATTTTCCCCATTTCTTCGCCATATCGTTCTTGTCCACGATTGTCAAAGATCTATTTACAACTGCTTTAAGTTTGTCAAAAGTTCCTTTCGACGCAACCAGGATGTCTTTTATATAATAATATGTACACTATTTATTATTTAAAAGTGAGTCCATGACTCGTTAAAATTCATTAGGCATATCGCCCAGTCCATATAAAACCGAATAAAAATTGATATGTTCTCGTTGTTTCGCCGCCTACAGTGCTGAAGTCAAACTGTTTGCTCATATTTACTCACATTTTTTAGTTGCTTGTAGGCCTTTTTCAACCCCAATGTTTTAAATCAGACCTGCCCAGGGGGAGTTTCCGGAAGTTGGATAGTGACGTAGTCAATTAATTCATGAAGGTTTGGCATTTTAGATTTATTTTTAAAATCTGATCGCTCAGCAAATTAGAAACTAAAGCCAACTCGATCGAGCCGTCTCTCTTTTTGGCTATTACAATCGGGCTAAAAAAATGTTCTTCGTCGCAATTCTCAAAATTTAATTTATAATCTTCGATCTCCATTTTTATTAACTCTTCGTTTACGCCCGCGATTTAAAGGTAAGGGAACTCTTCTCCCTTTTGCCTGAACTGGTTCAAGCGGGGAATGGAAGTGTGTTACCTAGCGGTCATTCGGTGTTTCCCCAATTTTTAAGAACTGGGTGAAAAAGAACGTTTATTCCAATTACTCTCGATGACATTTTTTCGGTGTTGAATGTTAGAACGATTTAGGACGAAGGGACTCAATACCATATGATTCGGATGGTAGATGAATTTAAATATGAAAATTCGTGGATTGGGATGGGAGATGAATGTAAATTTGAATATTCCTGTAGACTCGGCGAGCTCAGTTAGCTTTATGAAACAAAACTTCCTTCATGAACTTCAGCCAAGATACCTCAACCTGAAAAGTTTACTCACAAAAGATCAGTGTCTAAACAATTGGGACAAATTTTACTTAATCGTTTATTGAGCCGAAGAAAAATCCTTATCTCGAGATGTTCTTGGGGATTTGAAGGTTTTTGATAGCGCTCTCCACAGATGTTAAAAACTAACAACTTTATTTCTTTTAAAAAGAAAGCGCATTTTCCCCATTTCTTTGCCATATCGTTCTTGTCCACGATTGTCGGAGTTCTATTTACAATTGCTTTGTGTTCGTCTAAAGTTTCTTTCGACGCAACCAGGTCTTTTATGTAACAATATCTAAACTATAACAATATAAACACTATTTATTATTTAAAATTGAGTCCATGGCTCGTTAAAATTCATTAGGCATATCGCCCAGTCCATATAAAACCGAATAAAAAACGATACGTTCTCGTTGTTTCGCCGCCTACAGTGCTGAAGTCAAACTGTTTGCTCATATTTACTCACAATTTGAGTTGCTTGTGGGCGTTTTTCAACCCAAATGTTTTAAATCAGACCTGCCCAGGGGGGTCTCTGGAAGTTGGATAGCGACGATGTTTAATAATTCATGAAGGTTTGACATTTGATATTTATTTTTAAAATTTGATCGCTCAGCAAATTAGAAACTAAACCCAACTTGATCGAGCCGTCTCTCTTTTTGGCTATCACAATCGCGCTAAAAAAATTGTTCTTCGTCGCAATTCTCAAAATTTAATTTACAATCTTCGATCTCCATTTCTCTTAACTCTTCGTTTACGCCTGCGATTTAAATATATGGGAACTCTTCTCCCTTTTGCCTGAATTGGCTCAAACGGGGAATGGAAGTGTGCTATCTTGCGGTCATTCGGTGTTTCCCCAATTTTTATGAACTGGGTGAAAAAGAGCATTTATTCCACTTACCCTCGATGACATTTTTTCGCTCTTGAATGTTAGAACGATATATGACGAAGGGACTCGATACCATAGGATTGGGATGGGAGATGAATGTAAATATGAAAATTCCTGGACTGAGATGGGAGATGAATGTAAATTTGAATATTCCTGTAGACTCGGCGAGCTCAGTTAGCTTTTTGAGACAAATTTTTCTTCTTGAACTTCAGCCAAGATACCTCAACCTGAAAAATTACCCTTTGGAGAAGAGCTCAGGGATCTATATTGTGGCTTCACAGACGAAACGGTTAACATTTTAGGAAAAAGCATCAGATTTTGAGTGACTCAACAAATTGGCTGTGGGATTTTATACTGTTTCACTTCGATACCTAGTTTTAGTAGGTTCTCGTTCTCCAGTATGTTACGTTCATGTCCTCTTTTGACGAAGAACGACGTTCCACAAGTGGATTTTTGAAGAACGCCGTTCTTCATCAAAGGAGGACATGAACGTAGCATACTGGGGAACGAGAACCTACTAAAACTATGTCTCGAAGTAAAACAGTATAAAATCCCCCAGCTAATTTGTTGAGTCACCCAAAACCTGATGTTTTTTCCCAAAATGTTAATCGTGTCGTCTGATACGCCACAATATAGATCACTGATCCTCTTCTCCAAAGGGTAATTTTTCAGGTTGAGGTATCTTGGCTGAAATTCATGAAGGACATTTTGTTTTATAAAGCTAACTGAGCTCGCCGAGTCTACAGTAATATTCGATTTTACATTCAACTCCCAACCCATTCCAGGAATTTTCATATTTAGATTCATCTCCCATCCCAACCCTATGGTATCTAGTCCTTTTGTCATATATAGACGCTCTGGTTTTCCAAGAGATTTGAGTTTTTTTACCAAATTGACAGCAGTCGCAGACTATTATAATTTAAAGGAAAAGAAAAAATCACCAGCAGCTCGACCTAATTTTGCTTAGATAGGCGCACAATTTTTTGTGTCTTTAGGTTCCTGGATTCCAGAGACAATTCTTTAAACGTGTTCCAAAATGTAAGAGGAATCAACTTACAAAAGTTTCGTGGATTCCGCGTATAAATACTTGTAACGTAAATGTTGTCGGCACAATTGTTTTGATGCGGATTCCGCAACAAGCAAATAGCTGTTTGTTCTAAATTGCGCAGCTGTAAGTGTTTTCCGGAAAATGTAAGTGAATCCGCCAAATGTAAGTGGAATCCGCAAAAGTAAGAGGAATCCACATACAAAATGCGGATTCCACTTTCAATTTGAGGGTTACCTTTGCAGTTGCGGATTCCACAACAGCTCAATGTAACTATACACAAATTTTACTAGTTATTTATGGATTCCACAAACTGTTCTGGATTCCCCATATACAATTGTGGATTCCGCAAATTTGCCTGTTTTTGAAATGATTTTGAGCCGTACAATGTTATAGGTGTTTGCTTTCGGAATCCAAAACAGCAACAAAGATCAAAGAAATGTAGCAACATTGCGGATTCCGCGTCAAACCTGATTTTGGCCTCTTGCGGAATTCATTGTATGATTTGTATGGTTCGACGTATGATTTGTGTGCTATAACTCAAAAACTGCTTGTTGCTCCGACTATCGAAAAAAACAGAAATTATTATGCTCGTGGTTTTTTAAATTCAGAAAAAATTATGGTTGAATTTATCGATTCAACCGTTTACTCATTTCCCAGTCATCAAAAAATTTTTGGATTTTTCGAATTTTTAAAATTTCATAAAACAAAATATAGCACCTGTTAAAAAAAACTGTTAATTTAAACAAAAAAACGAGTAAAAGTTTTGATTATCTAAGAACAGGATGAGCTAGTTTTCAGAGTTTTTCCTCTTCCGAGCATTGAAAAAGGGAAAGGAGCTTTGTATTCAGGTTTGTTTTAGTTTTTTTGTTTTCCGCCCAGAATCAGATACCACAAGTAATCATCGGACTGGCTTGAGTGATATATCTTTTCAAAGCCCACTCAGTCGTGATTTATCGACATTTAAAAAATTCCAAAAACGCCTGGTCAAAACAGTACGAAGTAGGTAGTCAAACATTCTGATTACCGAGGTAATTATGTACAGTATAATAAGTAAAATTACTTAAATGAATATAAGATGTAAAACGAAGTGTAATTTGAACTGTTCTGATCTAAACATAACACCAACTGGCAGTGATCAACCGATGGCTGCATCAGGCAAAGTGCTGACCAGTTTCTAATCAATACCGAGGGTCATAATGACATAATCATAAAAACAAATCAAAATATTTCCCATCGGAAAAATTTTTAAACTACAATTCATTAAAACTAATTCTATATACCCCCATTTCCGCCTCCAAAGTAGAACAAAAATTTACAAAATGCACCATAAGCAAAAAACAGAACACACACGCCCAACAGTTCAAGTTCTTTGGTGGAATATTTCATTTCATGATTGTTTAGAAACCTTGAAACAAAAAAAATTGTTTACCACTGCCCTGAATGAAATTGTTCCAAGGTTGCACCCAGGCCATTATGAGAATCGTTGGCTTTCAATCTCGTTTTTTCTTTGATCTCAAAATGGATGTTTCTGACTTCAATTTTTCAAAAGCTATAGAATAGCTAGTATCCCATTTATAGGCCAATTTCTTGTTTAATAGGATGAGAACGTGGGAGATCAGTGTCAAAACAGTTGGGACAAATTTTTATTAATCGTTTATTGAGCCGAAGAAAGATCCTTAGTTCGAGATGTTCTTGGGAATTGGAAGGTTTTTGATGGCGCTCTCTACAGATTTTAAAAATTACCAACTTTATTTCTTTTAAGAGAAAGCGCATTTTCCCCATTTCTTCGCCATATCGTTCTTGTCCACGATTGTCAAAGATCTATTTACAACTGCTTTAAGTTTGTCAAAAGTTCCTTTCGACGCAACCAGGATGTCTTTTATATAATAATATGTACACTATTTATTATTTAAAAGTGAGTCCATGACTCGTTAAAATTCATTAGGCATATCGCCCAGTCCATATAAAACCGAATAAAAATTGATACGTTCTCGTTGTTTCGCCGCCTACAGTGCTGAAGTCAAACTGTTTGCTCATATTTACTCACATTTTTTAGTTGCTTGTAGGCCTTTTTCAACCCCAATGTTTTAAATCAGACCTGCCCAGGGGGAGTTTCCGGAAGTTGGATAGTGACGTAGTCAATTAATTCATGAAGGTTTGGCATTTTAGATTTATTTTTAAAATCTGATCGCTCAGCAAATTAGAAACTAAAGCCAACTCGATCGAGCCGTCTCTCTTTTTGGCTATTACAATCGGGCTAAAAAAATGTTCTTCGTCGCAATTCTCAAAATTTAATTTATAATCTTCGATCTCCATTTTTATTAACTCTTCGTTTACGCCCGCGATTTAAAGGTAAGGGAACTCTTCTCCCTTTTGCCTGAACTGTTTCAAGCGGGGAATGGAAGTGTGTTACCTAGCGGTCATTCGGTGTTTCCCCAATTTTTAAGAACTGGGTGAAAAAGAACGTTTATTCCAATTACTCTCGATGACATTTTTTCGGTGTTGAATGTTAGAACGATTTAGGACGAAGGGACTCAATACCATATGATTCGGATGGTAGATGAATTTAAATATGAAAATTCGTGGATTGGGATGGGAGATGAATGTAAATTTGAATATTCCTGTAGACTCGGCGAGCTCAGTTAGCTTTATGAAACAAAACTTCCTTCATGAACTTCAGCCAAGATACCTCAACCTGAAAAGTTTACTCACAAAAGATCAGTGTCAAAACAATTGGGACAAATTTTACTTAATCGTTTATTGAGCCGAAGAAAAATCCTTATCTCGAGATGTTCTTGGGGATTTGAAGGTTTTTGATAGCGCTCTCCACAGATGTTAAAAACTAACAACTTTATTTCTTTTAAAAAGAAAGCGCATTTTCCCTATTTCTTTGCCATATCGTTCTTGTCCACGATTGTCAGAGTTCTATTTACAATTGCTTTGTGTTCGTCTAAAGTTTCTTTCGACGCAACCAGGTCTTTTATGTAACAATATCTAAACTATAACAATATAAACACTATTTATTATTTAAAATTGAGTCCATGGCTCGTTAAAATTCATTAGGCATATCGCCCAGTCCATATAAAACCGAATAAAAAACGATACGTTCTCGTTGTTTCGCCGCCTACAGTGCTGAAGTCAAACTGTTTGCTCATATTTACTCACAATTTGAGTTGCTTGTGGGCGTTTTTCAACCCCAATGTTTTAAATCAGACCTGCCCAGGGGGGTCTCTGGAAGTTGGATAGCGACGATGTTTAATAATTCATGAAGGTTTGACATTTGATATTTATTTTAAAAATTTGATCGCTCAGCAAATTAGAAACTAAACCCAACTTGATCGAGCCGTCTCTCTTTTTGGCTATCACAATCGCGCTAAAAAAATTGTTCTTCGTCGCAATTCTCAAAATTTAATTTACAATCTTCGATCTCCATTTCTCTTAACTCTTCGTTTACGCCTGCGATTTAAATATATGGGAACTCTTCTCCCTTTTGCCTGAATTGGCTCAAACGGGGAATGGAAGTGTGCTATCTTGCGGTCATTCGGTGTTTCCCCAATTTTTATGAACTGGGTGAAAAAGAGCATTTATTCCACTTACTCTCGATGACATTTTTTCGCTCTTGAATGTTAGAACGATATATGACGAAGGGACTCGATACCATAGGATTGGGATGGGAGATGAATGTAAATATGAAAAGTCCTGGACTGAGATGGGAGATGAATGTAAATTTGAATATTCCTGTAGACTCGGCGAGCTCAGTTAGCTTTTTGAGACAAATTTTTCTTCTTGAACTTCAGCCAAGATACCTCAACCTGAAAAATTACCCTTTGGAGAAGAGCTCAGGGATCTATATTGTGGCTTCACAGACGAAACGGTTAACATTTTAGGAAAAAGCATCAGATTTTGAGTGACTCAACAAATTGGCTGTGGGATTTTATACTGTTTCACTTCGATACCTAGTTTTAGTAGGTTCTCGTTCTCCAGTATGTTACGTTCATGTCCTCTTTTGACGAAGAACGACGTTCCACAAGTGGATTTTTGAAGAACGCCGTTCTTCATCAAAGGAGGACATGAACGTAGCATACTGGGGAACGAGAACCTACTAAAACTATGTCTCGAAGTAAAACAGTATAAAATCCCCCAGCTAATTTGTTGAGTCACCCAAAACCTGATGTTTTTTCCCAAAATGTTAATCGTGTCGTCTGATACGCCACAATATAGATCACTGATCCTCTTCTCCAAAGGGTAATTTTTCAGGTTGAGGTATCTTGGCTGAAATTCATGAAGGACATTTTGTTTTATAAAGCTAACTGAGCTCGCCGAGTCTACAGTAATATTCGATTTTACATTCAACTCCCAACCCATTCCAGGAATTTTCATATTTAGATTCATCTCCCATCCCAACCCTATGGTATCTAGTCCTTTTGTCATATATAGACGCTCTGGTTTTCCAAGAGATTTGAGTTTTTTTACCAAATTGACAGCAGTCGCAGACTATTATAATTTAAAGGAAAAGAAAAAATCACCAGCAGCTCGACCTAATTTTGCTTAGATAGGCGCACAATTTTTTGTGTCTTTAGGTTCCTGGATTCCAGAGACAATTCTTTAAACGTGTTCCAAAATGTAAGAGGATTCAACTTACAAAAGTTTCGTGGATTCCGCGTATAAATACTTGTAACGTAAATGTTGTCGGCACAATTGTTTTGATGCGGATTCCGCAACAAGCAAATAGCTGTTTGTTCTAAATTGCGCAGCTGTAAGTGTTTTCCGGAAAATGTAAGTGAATCCGCCAAATGTAAGTGGAATCCGCAAAAGTAAGAGGAATCCACATACAAAATGCGGATTCCACTTTCAATTTGAGGGTTACCTTTGCAGTTGCGGATTCCACAACAGCTCAATGTAACTATACACAAATTTTACTATTTATTTATGGATTCCACAAACTGTTCTGGATTCCCCATATACAATTGTGGATTCCGCATATTTGCCTGTTTTTGAAATGATTTTGAGCCGTACAATGTTATAGGTGTTTGCTTTCGGAATCCAAAACAGCAACAAAGATCAAAGAAATGTAGCAACATTGCGGATTCCGCGTCAAACCTGATTTTGGCCTCTTGCGGAATTCATTGTATGATTTGTATGGTTCGACGTATGATTTGTGTGCTATAACTCAAAAACTGCTTGTTGCTCCGACTATCGAAAAAAACAGAAATTATTATGCTCGTGGTTTTTTAAATTCAGAAAAAATTATGGTTGAATTTATCGATTCAACCGTTTACTCATTTCCCAGTCATCAAAAAAATTTTGGATTTTTTGAATTTTTAAAATTTCATAAAACAAAATATAGCACCTGTTAAAAAAAAACTGTTAATTTAAACAAAAAAACGAGTAAAAGTTTTGATTATCTAAGAACAGGATGAGCTAGTTTTCAGAGTTTTTCCTCTTCCGAGCATTGAAAAGGGAAAGGAGCTTTGTATTCAGGTTTGTTTTAGTTTTTTTGTTTTCCGCCCAGAATCAGATACCACAAGTAATCATCGGACTGGCTTGAGTGATATATCTTTTCAAAGCCCACTCAGTCGTGATTTATCGACATTTAAAAAATTCCAAAAACGCCGGGTCAAAACAGTACGAACATTCTGATTACCGAGGTAATTATGTACAGTATAATAAGTAAAATTACTTAAATGAATATAAGAAGTAAAACGAAGTGTAATTTGAACTGTTCTGATCTAAACATAACACCAACTGGCAGTGATCAACCGATGGCTGCATCAGGCAAAGTGCTGACCAGTTTCTAATCAATACCGAGGGTCATAATGACAATCATAAAAACAAATCAAAATATTTCCCATCGGAAAAATTTTTAAACTACAATTCATTAAAACTAATTCTATATACCCCCATTTCCGCCTCCAAAGTAGAACAAAAATTTACAAAATGCACCATAAGCAAAAAACAGAACACACACGCCCAACAGTTCAAGTTCTTTGGTGGAATATTTCATTTCGTGATTGTTTAGAAACCTTGAAACAAAAAAAATTGTTTACCACTGCCCTGAATGAAATTGTTCCAAGGTTGCACCCAGGCCATTATGAGAATCGTTGGCTTTCAATCTCGTTTTTTCTTTGATCTCAAAATGGCTGTTTCTGACTTCAATTTTTCAAAAGCTATAGAATAGCTAGTATCCCATTTATAGGCTAGTTTCTTGTTTAATAGGATGAGAACGTGGGAGATCAGTGTCAAAACAGTTGGGACAAATTTTTATTAATCGTTTATTGAGCCGAAGAAAGATCCTTAGTTCGAGATGTTCTTGGGAATTGGAAGGTTTTTGATGGCGCTCTCTACAGATTTTAAAAATTACCAACTTTATTTCTTTTAAGAGAAAGCGCATTTTCCCCATTTCTTCGCCATATCGTTCTTGTCCACGATTGTCAAAGATCTATTTACAACTGCTTTAAGTTTGTCAAAAGTTCCTTTCGACGCAACCAGGATGTCTTTTATATAATAATATGTACACTATTTTTTATTTAAAAGTGAGTCCATGACTCGTTAAAATTCATTAGGCATATCGCCCAGTCCATATAAAACCGAATAAAAATCGATACGTTCTCGTTGTTTCGCCGCCTACAGTGCTGAACTCAAACTGTTTGCTCATATTTAGTCACAATTTGAGTTGCTTGTAGGCGTTTTTCAACCCCAATGTTTTAAATCAGACCTGCCCAGGGGGAGTTTCCGGAAGTTGGATAGCGACGTTGTCTATTAATTCATGAAGGTTTGGCTTTTGATATTTCTTTCTAAAATCTGATCGCTCAGCAAATTAGAAACTAAAGCCAACTCGATCGAGCCGTCTCTCTTTTTGGCTATTACAATCGGGCTAAAAAAAAATTCTTCGTCGCAATTCTCAAAATTTATATTATGATCTTCGATCTCCATTTTTCTTAACTCTTCGTTTACGCCCGAGATTTAAATGTAAGGGAACTCTTCTCCCTTTTGCCTGAACTGGTTCAAGCGGGGAATCGAAGTGTGTTACGTTGCGGTCATTCGTTGTTGCCCCAACTTTTAAGAACTGGGTTAAAAAGAACGTTTATTCCACTTACTCTCGATGACATTTTTTTGGTGTTGAATGTTAGAACAATATATGACGGGAGATGAATGTAAATATGAAAATTCCTGGATTGGGATGGGAGATGAATGTAAATTTGAATATTCCTGCAGACTCGGCGAGCTCAGTTAGCTTTATAAGACAAAATTTCATGAACTTCAGCCAACATACCTCAACCTGAACAATTACCCTTTGCAGAAGAGGATCAGGGATCTATATTGTGGCTTCACAGACGACACGATTAACATTTTGGGAAAAAACATCAGATTTTGAGTGACTCAACATATTGGCTGTGGGATTTTTTTCTGTTTCACTTCGATACCTAGTTTTAGTAGGTTCTCGTTCTCCAGTATGTTACGTTCATGTCCTCTTTTGATGAAGAACGGCGTTCCACAGGTCGATTTTCGAAGAAACGCCGTTCTTCATCAAAAGAGGACATGAACGTAGCATACTGGGGAACGAGAACCTACTAAAACTATGTCTCGAAGTGAAACAGTATATAATTCCCCAGCTAATGGGTTGAGTCACCCAAAGTCTGATGTTTTTCCAAAAAGGTTAATCGTGTCGTCTGTGACGCCACAATATAGATCCCTGATCCTCTTCTCTAAAGGGTATTTTTTCAGGTTGAGGTATCTTGTTGAAGGACATTTTGTTTTATAAAGCTAACTGAGCTCGCCGAGTCTACAGTATTTTTCGAATTTACATTCAACTCCCATCCCAATCATGGAACTTTCAAAATTACATTCTTCTCCCATCCCAATCCTATGGTATCGAGTCCCTTCGTCATATATCGTTCTAATATTAAACACCGAAAAAATGTCATCGTCGCTCTGTTCGTTCACATTCCAGGCATGTATCTCGACTCACGTTTCTTGATTTTTGCTCCAGGAATTCTCCGACGGGACGTATGTACTTTTTTCGATAGTCATATGATTATCGTTTACAATATTTACAGATGATTGTTTGTTGCAGGATTTACCAGGTTTAGCAAACTGTCGTCTATAATTACAATCTTTACACGTGATGTCCTTCGCTGAACATACGTTAAGATGTCCTTTCCTAAACGAATTCCCACATTTCCTGCAAGAGTTGATCCTTTCTTCTATGATGAGGCTCGGTTCTTTCTTGATCTGATTATGTACGTTTATTGAAGGCGATGACTATAAGATTCCAGAATTGCATAGACGAAATAGCTAAAAGTTTTTCCACTCGCATTTTTTTGAACGAAAACCTTTTTTTTACTGCCGAGTGCTAAAAACAGAATCAAGCGAAGCTTTTGTCGGCCTCTGCTCGTCTCATCCCATTAGGTTTTTTCTTTTATTCGTTGATCCGCTGTTATTCGGTGGTTTTTTTTTATATTTTCTTAGCGTTCTTGTTCCTTGCTTCTCTAGTGGCTCCGTTTGTGTCCAACTCGCTTCCTGTAGGTTACTCCAGAAAAGGAGTTTGCGTTTCTGGTACCTCCGGTCCGTTAATACTTTTTATGTCGAGATTTTCTTTCGCAATTATCGCCAATTGAAATTGGTCGATCAACTGGGTCCAGGAATGTGGTGGTTCTAAAGATTGATTCGGTCACAATGAGGAAATTCCACGCACGTTTGATTCATTCGACTGTGCCATAATGAAATGTTCTAATAATCTTGGTAGTTACGTACAATAATTGTACAATTACTTATAAGAATGAATGAAGTAAAATGAAGTGTGAGTTAAAACGTTATAACCTAAAACTAATACTAAAGGGCACAGATCGACCGATGGTTGAGTCATGCAAAGTGTTGACTGGTATCTAATCAATACCGAAGTTCATAATGACAAATTCAGGGTCGGATCTAGGATTTTCTCGAGGGGGTCGGATTTTCAAAAAATGTTCGAAAATTTTTTCGACTTTTTTTAGGTCGATCGAATTGATTTTCCAAGCTCTCTCAAAGCGATAAAAAAGACCCTGTTTTGATAAAATTTTCTTAGCCGCAGGCAAAATTTTGAAAAACAGGCCAAAAAGGCGTTTTAGGCACTTTTTATTGGCGTGCACTCCTCCCTAAAAGTAAGTATAAATTGGCGCTAAAGGATATCTCAAAATAGTACACAGTGGGACCCTTTTGGCCGGCAGGGGGTCAAATACCTGAGAAAAAGGGTCATCCGCCACCCCCCAGCGCCTCCCCCCCCCCCCTAAGTTCGCCCCTAGACCTATTTTAAAAAACAAATCACAACAGAGGAAAACCCCCTAAAACGGCTGATGTCTTCAGCAGCTCACCCATTTATCATTTTGCAACTCTGGCTCAGGGCGTCGAAATGGTATTTCGATATCTTGAGATGACTTTTTCATTTCCTATAATGACTTTCGGATGTGAAATATCAACAACTGCAGTAATTTTAGTTTTTAGTATAGCAATGGCAGCTGAAAAATACTTAACTATTAGGGCTAAAATGTGTCAACACCTTCCAATGCATCACCTGCAAATTGTCAACCTTTGGAAAGTTATTTCATGAGAAAACACACTGTGCTTAAATTAAAAATATATATCGTTTTGCCTGAGTGAAACAAGTTGAAATGCTGCAGGGTAATATCGAGGATTTTCTCGAGTGGCAGAATTTCAAAAAAGCACTCCGAATACTATAGATCGACCCGACCTCCCCCCCCCCCCCCCCCATACCCCCATACCCCCCATTCGCGCCCTCTAACTGAAGACTTGTAATATGCAAAAAAAGGAGGCCAAACTGTGCATTTTTTGAACTGTAAGCGGATTCCGCCACAGTCTGAAAACAGATTTGTCGCGGAATCTGCGACACGTCTTTTTTGTATGATCTTTTTGCTCTTTTGGATTCCTTCAACAATAAATGACTAAAACACTGTATCGCTGAAAACTGCTCCAAAAGCTGCCGAGTTTACGGCTAAAGAAACGCAATGCTGTCATCTCAGTCAAGAAACCAACTTAGTAAATCATTGAGAGAAGTCTGAAAACACACCAGACGGTCTCATGACTAAATCTCTCAGGCTAATGTTTAATGGTTGTAAATGCGGTTTTATAACACTCATTTTTGATTAATTATAGCCTGAAAAAGAATATATTATGCGAAATTACTTACCAATCAGTGGTTTCGGACACTTGGAACACTTCTCACAGAACTTCTCCAAATAGCACTCTTTGCAATACACTTCGCTTCTGTCATCTTTAGTCTTGCCGCCCAGTTCACACGAGTTCAAGTCTTTGCTGCAGAAGATGCAGAGGAAACAGGCAGAGTGGTAGGTGAACTTGCTACCCTCGGTGTCACCCGCTACACTGTTGTAGGGACCCATGATGGTCTGAATAAAGAAGGAGCATGTTTAGACAGGCTTAAAATAGCCTTTCATAGAGCCACTGCGAATCACAGAAACCACAATTATCCTCTGCGGTCCAAATGAATTTTTGTTTTGAAAAAAAAAATGCAATACGACAACTCGGGACAAAATACAACTCGCAATAACAGACAACCTGCAACAGTAGGGAGGGGGGAGGGGGATCTTTTTTAGGAATTAGAAACCCCTGCCAATCCAAGGGTTCCCACCATTGGTACTATTTCTAAGACCTTCATTTTTGGCTGATCGACCACGAAATTTTTCTAAATGATTCTTCCAAAGAAGCCTAAAATGGCTTTTTGACCTGTTTTTTTTTCCCTAAAAAAACAGTCCGCGGCGCAGAAAGTATAGTCAAAGTTGTTGCGGAACTAACAAAATGAACAAAACTAAAAATTTTTGATTTAAGTTGTAGTTATAAATCATAACTAATTAGCCTACTCAAATGAAAGCAAATGAAAGCAACTGACCTCATTGCACCTCTTACACGTGATCTTGTTCTTGTTCCTACAAGCAGCACAGTTGAGCACTCCATTCACATAGATTAGGTCTTCCCCTTGGGCCATATTAGCTCCACAGAGGCCACAGTTGAGACAGGAGGAGTGGTATGTCTTGTTGGTCCCATCACTCCCACTCACAGACAGAGCACCGTCTGAAACAAGTCAACAAAAACAAATAACAACAGTTAAAACAACAATTATACAAAATAAGTTTTAAAAATTATAAAATATCATGATAGACTTATAAAGAATCATATATAATATGAAGAATCATGAAAAATAAAAAGAAATTATACGCTCAAAAAGCCATGAAAAGTCACCAAAATTACTGATTCTTCCAACCTTTAAATACACAAAAACATTTCGCCGCGGATGCTCAATTATACCAATTGAGTATTATTATGGTATAATTGAGCACCCCTGGTCGTTTTCTTTTCCATTTAAGAATCGGAAAAATTTACTTATCCACAAAACTTACCCATGATTGGCTTTTCACACTTCCAGCAGACAGGTGCATTAGCCAGATTACACTTCTTGCAGAAGAACAGCACCCCCTTTCCTCCTTCGTCTTCATTCGGCAAAATTACACAGTCCTCCCACTGGGTGGACACAAGGAATCAATTGAACTTCAGGCATCTTTTTCAAAATTAGAATTTTGGTGGAAAATTGAATCTTCGTTTAAAGTTAAAGAACAAGATTACAAACTAGTAGGATGATTAAGTACCCGGGTTGACCACCATACACCAAAAATGCTTATCATACAATTCCATACATCAAGTGTGTGGAAAAATGCTTGTCATACAATTTTCATTAAAATTTTTTAAAAATGGTTGAAAAAAGATATAAACTTATTTCTGTGGCTGTTTGATTCTAATAAAACAGTCTGGTAAAAAAACCGAGGTTTTCGTTTTTTGAAAAAAATGCTTAACACACAATTCCCATATATTTTGAATTGTAATTTTGAAAGTTTGGCCCAAAAACTTTTTGTTTTTTTTTGAACCGCAAATCGAATTTCGTACGAAAACAAACATTTTTCGAAAAAAAATTTTTTTGCATGCAAAATATAATTTTTTGTGTGCATAACGTAGTCCTGGTTACAATAATATTGGCTTTTATTTTCTTTAGACTTAATTTTTTTTCTTCAAAAACGCTGAAAATTCCTGTTTCCTTTGTATGGGGTGCCTTGATCAAAATTTAAAATAATCACCATTAAAAAGTTTTGCCAAAAACTAAAAGTTTGTTGCTTTTGATATATCAATTGTGAAAGACAGACGAACTCAGGTCGTATTCTATGCATTGTCAATGCAAGACCGTCCAACCTATGGTGCTTTGAGTAACCAAGGTCTTTGTCACTTGTGTTGTGCTGCAAACACAACCGAAAACTTTTCAGAAATAACTTCAGGTTTATGGAAAAACACCTGTCATACAATTTTCATTTATGGAAAAATGTTTATCATAGAGATTTCATACAATTTTCTGTACGTATGGAATTTTATGACAAGAAGTTTCTCATATATGGGAATTGTATGATAAGAAGTTTCGGTCATCCCGGGTAGCTCTTTTCATGTTTTCCACCTCCTGTTCCTCCTTTTGCAATTTTTAAAAAGTATTTCAGGATTTCTCCCTCTCCAATTTTAAAAATGTTTTCAACCTAATGAAACCTATTTCTTGATGAACACGAGTTTACCGACACTTCTAAACAGAAAACGTACATTTTTTGTCATCAAAAAACCACAAAACAGTCAACAGGCAGGAGTCAGCCAACAGAGATGGAAAAATGCACGCCACTAACTATAGACATGTGGACTCCTTACCATAATCTTAATATACTTTGGTTTGAAAGCAACCTTTTTATAGGACAGGAGCCCATTATAACAGCCTAGATCTCGGATTCGTGTGCTTGTCGCGTCTTAATTAAGTTCAATTGATGGCGTGCCTGGTCTCTGTCTTTTTTCCCACAAGATGAGCACGTGATGCACTTCTCGTGGTATTGCCACTCTCCACATGTGTAGTAAGTCCCAGACACTGGCTAAAAGAAGTTTGAAAGTACTTGAAAAACTGAAAAAAAATTGAACTCAAGTTCCCGGGTTGACCTCCATAGACCGAAAATGCTTATCGTACAGTTTCCATTCACGAAAATTTTATTATAAGCATTTTTTCGACGGAAATTAAAGTTTTCAAAAGTCCTAGAAACAGTTTCTAGGTTTTTTAAGCTTAGTTACGTCGTTTATTGTTAAGAATGAGATTCTTCACACAAAAAAAATCGGGAGAAAAAATAGTTTTTGTACAATTTCCATTATTGAAAATATCATAATATAAGCTTTTTTTTTCACCAAAATAAAACTTTCAAACTAGTCTTAGAAATAATGTTTATGGTATTTTAAACTTATTTACGTCGTTTGTCTTACGATTGAGTCATACATTTCCCTTAATGGAAACATTGCTTATCGTACAATTCCATTGATGGAAAAAAAAGCTTGTCGTACAATTTCATTAATGGAAAAACACTTGTCGTGCTATTATCGTACTGTTTTTTTAATCTAAGGAATTCTACGAAATTGTACGGCAAGCATTTTTTTCCATAAACGAAAATTGTACGATAAGCATTTTTTGTCAACCCGGATTACCAGCTTGTTAAAAAAACGTTTATTCAAAAAAAATTCACTATATTTGAGATAAAGTTTCAATAAAGACTGAAGATAATTTCAAGTATTGATTCTATAACCATGCATATTCATTTAACACTGCGACAGCATTAATGGTAGTATATTTTGCTCCAAAAACAATCAATTCAATATTTAATATACTTCTGAATTACAGTTATTACCTGTTCGCATACGAAGCAGTCTTTCACTTCCTCTTCAAGTTTATCTTTCAGCTCCTGTTCGATCTTCAATTTCTGAGCTGAAAATTAAAATTGAGAATGATTAATTTTGAATTATAGCAAAGATAGCCGGTTGCTACAAAAATTATCTTTTTTTAAATTTAATTTTGGAGTTTGTGCGTGGTGTGATGAAAGTTTTTGAGCGAAATTCTAAATTTTCGGCAAGTTCGAGAATCCTAGTAAAGTAGGCCTATTGGTCAAGTTTTCTCTGAGAAAGCAAAACTAGAAAAAAAAACATATATCATTTTGACAATTTTGAAGATGTCACCTAAAATTTTGGAAGGCTTATTCTTCCGAAGCAAAACAAAGTTTTCAGGGTCTGCGTAAAAGTTTCACGGTTTATTTTTTGCAATAGGTTTCTCGCTTTTTTTTTGTTTTTGCTCAAAATTAAACTAAAACTGAAAGCTTTCAAACCGGTCTTTTTCGAGAAAAATAAACTTCTAGATACGCGCCTGATAACCACCGATTAAAATCCATTAAAAAATTTTAATGTCAAAATAGTCCATTTTTATAGATTCTAATCGATTATTATGATTTTTTGTGAGACTAATGATTAAAAATATACAAAATTGGTTTAAATTTATCTCCTTTTTTGTTCAATGCACTCTGCTTGGTATGCCTTTCATAATTTTTACTTTTCACATTTTATTTGATTTATATTTCTCAGTTCATGGCTAGCAGTTTATTATTTTTTAAATTTTTGTTACCACAATCCTTATTTGCCCAGCCCCCCCCCTTACGTTCAAGTTAATGGTTAATGGTTGACGGCGGGGGGAGGGTTTACTGTACGTTAACTCCGGCTCTATTGCTACAGCTCCCCCAGTTCAAACTTCAAACCATCCAGTCCCTAGTTTACCCCCTTCGACCACGTTCGCGAGCGCAGGTGAGAGCTGGGGGATTGGGTGGGGCTCACAATTTTTTCTGGGGCTAGGTAGGGTGAGTAAGTAAGGTGTTAACTGAGGGTGTATGGTTGACGTTAATTGAATTTTTACCTTTTTTGGGTGTTATAACTCTTAAGAAACGGCATAGTAGTTCTTCAAATTTTGTGCTTAAATAATGGATTATAATCAATTAAAAGGAATTAGAATTGATTTTTTTTTAAATATAACCAAATAAAAATGTATTAAACTGACAAAATAATTGATTTCAGTGCGTTAAAAATTGGATTATAATCAGGTATGATAGCTTACAATGGATTTTTTTCCACAATAACAATTAATTATAGTGGGGGATAATACTGGTTTGATTTCACGTTCTATGTTTGAAATCCGTAACCAAAGGAGATTGATTTATATTGTCTAGAAAACCCATTATAATTGATTAATATCCATTATACTCAGGAGCGCGAACCCGCATTCAAGTTTAGGCGAAAGTATTTGATTATAATGGATCATTATGATGATTTTTTGACAACTATATTTGACTATAATTACCAAAACTGGGTGTTTAAAGGCGCGTCCAGACAATTCGGCCAAAGACAATTCAGCCAATTTGAAATTCAGACAATTCAGCCAAAAGTATGCAGACAATTCAGCCAAAGACAATTGAGCCAAAAATAGTGACCGCCGCAGTCGCACCAACGTGTTGCGAGCTTGCCAACAGAGGGTAGGACTCTATACGAAATTTAGAGCCGGCTATCGCCGCGAAGCGGCCACGCGCTCGTAGCTTTCCTCCGGCCACCTTAAACCGAGAAATAACTCCAATTCCAATTTTTTTCTTTAGAATCTAGCGTTTGGTAAAATTGACTGAATTGTCTTTGGCCGAATTGTCTGTATAATTCTGGCTGAATTGTCCGAATTTTAAATTGGCTAAATTGTCTTCGGCCGAATTTTCTGTGCGTCGTTTAAAGGATTTATAATTGATTTTTATCGTGATATTTTCAAAAAAATTTTATAATCTCATCTCATGTAATCGATTATAACTGTTTAAAGTTTTTACACAAGCCCATTAAAATGAACTATAATCAATTACAATCGCTTAATTTGCCAAAATTTTTCATGTCTATAATCAATTACAATCGCTCAAACTTCGACAAAATTTGAATTATTTCTTCTAACAAAATCTCTGAAAGAGAGATCTCTTGAACACTTTGGTTCATCTGAACATAAAGTTTTACCACGAAACAAAAGTTTCATAGAGATCTTTTCAAATTAGTGGAAAAGTTTCAGCGGTAGATGAAAAATAAATCTTCAATCATGAAATTAAATCACTTTACTGATGTTTTAAAGCTTATAGTGTGCATCACAAAACAACTCTGAAGGGGAAGTGAAAAAAAACTTATGAAACTGAATTGAAATGAATTGAAAACTTTAAAAACATTTTTTCTCATTTTTCATAGGAACCAACGTCTACAGAAAACGTAAATTATAAGCAGTTTAGATGCACCTCGAAGATAAATTGGACAAACTAAGCTTGAAATTGGACGCCGGAAGACATTAAACATTCGATTTAATGCACTACCGTTATAATAATAACAACAAATATGAAAAAAAAAATCTGACTCCTAATGCAACCTTGGGTATAGCTTATGTCCAAACACTATCAGAATAATTAAAATTCTATTCTAGCTAGATAAACCGACAGTTTTGACTTTCTTCAGTTATTGTGATGATCAATAAAATCTCAAAAAACTCTAAGCTCTACTATAACTGAATATTATCGGTTTTAATGGATTATATTGACATGAAAAAATAATATGACTATAATCCATTTTTAATAGATTATTATGTAACTTTGTGGCTACTGACTATGACATGACAATATAAATGATTATGATCCATAAGCGCTCGAGAGAGTGAGTATGCTTAGAGTTTGAGTTGGCTGTACTGATAGAATTTTCGGGAAATATCATGCAAATTCTCTGCATTACTCAATTGAGATTGGCAGAAATTGTTGCAAGTTGCTGCATGTCGAATGATTTTGAAGAAAATTGATTGAGAAGTCCAAAATTTTCTCCATTCTAAGATTTTTCTATCATTATCACTCAAACAGAAATTTAAAAATCTTTAACTTTCAAGGTTTGTTCAAACAGGAATCCACTCGCGAATTGTCTCTGGGATTTCCATTTTTATAATTTGATATGAAGTTATACCAAAATTTTTCAAAGTTTTTGATTATAATCACGCTTTTCTTTCCCAGAAAAATTTTCAAACCACTTAGCAAAAAACATTCAATTTAAATATCAAATAATTAACGTTTACCATACTCTATGCAATTCGTTTTTAATCAAAAGTTGAAGAAAGCCAGATGATCCCATTAAAAATTCTAATACAATTCGAAACAAAGTTTTTTATTAGAGAATGTTTTTTCAGAAAATTTTCCCGAGAAGAATTAGTCATAAGCAACTGTTTTGTGAAAAAGGGATTTGTATTTTTCCGACTTTCGATACGTAAGTAACAGAATATTTGTGTTGTGGTGTTGGTTTTTTTTCTTCAGACAAATTTCGACTTTTTAACTAGCCATTTTTGACGGAATTTTTCATATCATTCAAAAGGTATTGTTGTCTTGAGCTTAAATTTGAAAAGATACTTCACCTGTGATCTTTTTTCGTAAAGTTATGAGGGTTTAAATATTGCCATTTTGACCAATTTGGGACAATTAACGCGCGATATATTTTGCGCTACTAACGCTTAAGCGGAGATTTAATCCGTCTTATAAATCGTTCCAAATTGGTTGAACGAAGCTTATTTGCCATAATTGATTTGTTACAAGGAACGAAATCTATTTTTTTGTACTTTATATGGCGTGTGGGGGGATGATTTTCATGAAAAACTGCAAATTTTAGAAAACAAAAAATTCATTTTATTTATTTTCATATCATTTAATTTTTTTATGATATTACTGCTCCATAAACCTTTCAGGCAGTCGGAACATTCAGGGCTTAAGAGCGTGGAAAAGAAATGATCTCAACTTTAGTTGAGTAAGTTATAGGGGCTAATGCGCAGCGCCAGGGGCGGATTTAGGGGCGGGGAATGGGGGGCGGACGCCTCCCTCCCCTACATCAAGGAATCGACCCCTTACCGACCCCAAAGGACCCCTCCTTCGAACTATTTTCAGATATCCAATTTTGGCTGACGAACCCAAAAAATTTTCTAAAGTTGCTTTTGGAGCCAATATGTACTTATTTTAAGGGGGCAGCCCATGTTAAAAACTTCGAAGCTAGAAAATTGCTAAAGAAAAAAGGTACGATTCATTTGAGGTGATATTGGGTATGTTTTTATGATTGGAAAAACTGTCCGAATTAAGAAAAACTGTATAAAGTTTAGGTTTTGCCTGCGTAATAGAATATTTTGTTCGTTTTCCCAATATCGATCCAATTTTGCATAACAAATGTTCTCTTTGTTCGTCCTTTATCTTGGGGGGAGGGGGCGGTTACAGCCGAAAAAGACTATTTACAATGTGAATTCTTATAGATATTTTATCTACAGCCATGCATTAAATTAGGTTTTAATTGACATAAGGTTACATACTTGTTAGTTCTATAACTCTAGCAGCATATAAAAATGATGGTGTTTTTACCTCAAATAAATTGGCTGTTTATAACAGAACAAACAATGACAAGTAAAAGCTACGAAATGATTTATGAGCTGAACTCAATGTCTTAATAAAGCAAGAAACTAATCCAAAGGGATTTCTTGAAGTAGGTTGAAAACGCCATTCTCCTCCTCTTCCGCTTCCTCTGGCGCATATACATGCTGTATTTTCATCCCTTTGAAGATGCCCAAAAATCCTTCAAGTTCGTGTTTATCATTTTCTTCTACCAACAGAAAGATTTCACAATAAGCTCTTGCTCTGGACATGGCATTGAATAGCAGCCTAAGATTGCGTGTATCAAGGCTGCAGCCATTTAAAAGGATAAAGCATGCAGTGAACTCCGTGGAAAAGATGTCATGGGAGCTCGACTTGACAGAGCTTAGACCTAACAGCTGACCAAGAGGTGATTTTGAAGCAGAGTCAAACAAAGTTTGAAACTCTGAGGTGTTGCTTTGATCAATTAGAAATAATCTACCAGTGAAGGATTTTTCGTCCACCAAAGGAAACAATTGAAAAACTTTTTGGCAATATAAAGCGAGAAGTCGAGTCAAAGTCGACTCGCTGAAACAAAAGCTATCAAAATGCACGACATTGATAACGTTTTGTGGGCCATGAATCAAATGACCATGGCTAGGATGGTGGGACAACACGAAATTGGATATTACGGGTGAAAATTCCAAAAAATGACGCTGAGTTTCTTCTTTTGCTTCAATTGCTTTCGACAATCTTGCCAAGTTTGATACCAAGTTCCATGTGCTGCGGTAGTTGTGGGTCAAAGAAATTATATCATAGTTGTTTAAAGGGCCAAAACTATTATGTTGATCTCGTGAGAGAAGAGATTGATTGAAATCAAGAGTTATGCAGACATGGCTAAACTGCATGAAGTCTACGTTTGAGGCATGGGCATCATCGACATAAAGATGCACTTTCTTATCTAAGTTTTGAAGGAGTTGTTGAAGTTTTGTATCATCAGGGTCGGTGCTGCAGTGGATAACCCCGACTGTGTTCCGCCACAAGTATTGGTTGAAATCAGCTTCCGACACATCCGTGCAATCTATTCCTGCTTTTTTGAATAGATTTTGATACTCGAACAGTTTAATTTCGTTGAACACAAGAAGGATCATCGGCAGCTCAAGTTTTGTAAGCTTTTCATGCAACATTCGAGCAAGCAACATCAAACTTTTTCCAGAACCAGTGCACCCAGTGATAATCAGTTTTTGAGATTTTTTCAAAAAAACTTCATTTTGTTCCTCCGTGATAAAATTTATCTTGAGAATATCACTAAAAATATTTTGATCATTAAGTTTTGCCGATTCAATACCAGTAGTTGGTTTAATATCAGGGTTGTTTAGGTATTCTTTCTTCCTAATGAACGTGATGTCACTTTCGCGAAGTTTTTTATCGGTTGCGACTATTGTTTTTGCCAATCCAAGTTTCGATGCGTCAAGAACTTGATCATTTGATGCCCATAGAGCCAGCAAAGCTCGTTTCACGAGTTCAAAATTCCCTTGGCATTCAACATACGTTCCAGTTCTTAGATGAGTTATATTTTCTTCCCACCAACCTGAAAAACAATTCAAATCACTGCCTGTTATTATGTTTGCTTCGTTTTCAATAGTAGTCAAGTCTGAAGTAGAATGGTTTGCAATTCCGAGAAATGCTACGCAGCGCACTATTTTGAAAGTTTCTGTCTCTGAAAGGTTTATTTCTTCCGAAAGGTCTGTGGAATTATTTTCATTATTTTCAGTCAACACGTTTTCTTGTGTTTCTTCAGATGATTGAATTATTCGATTATCCAACTCCATCTCTTGATCCAAAAGATCGTTGTCATCGGATGGTCCATCTAAGGAACCCGCACAAATAACAGTCTGCCTTTTATTGGCTATCTCTGACTTAATACCAATTGAAGCAGAACTGACAGTTTGCTCGAAATTCGTTGCAGTTGCGTTTGTCAGCAATTCATTTGCGTTGTGTGATTGAATTGATTTCTTGGAAATTCCTTCAATTAGTTTAGTTATTTTTCCAAGTTGTTCTTTTGCCAATGATAAACTGTTTGAAGCGTTTGTTTCTGAGTTTTTCACCTCGATGATGATAATATAGTCTGCTCCAAGAACTACAAAGTCATGTTCGCCTTCATCAGAATGTAAGAGTTTTTTTGACTTACAGCTCGCACAGTCTTTGGCATTGTGATCAGACATCCACATTCTGTACTGATGATGCGAGTATCGAAGACAGTGCAAAACGACAATCTTTTCACTATTAATCAGCTCAAGGGCTCGGTAAACTCGAACTTCAGCGTCGTAGTCTTGTTGTTTTTTCAAGTCCCCTTTTTCTTTCTTGCAGGGGGACTCTTGATCAGTGTCTTTCGGAATATCAATGTAGACCTGGTTAGGACACGCTGGAAACATTTGGGCAAAGTTGTCATCATTCGAAACAAACGAACTTATGAGATAACTGCCCAGTTCAAAGTAATCTTTGCTGCTTTTTAACACTTTTCTCGATTTGAAAAAATTAATGTTCAAAAGAGAAGCTACAATCGGCAAAATCAGTTTTTCCAAGAGTTTGTAACCGTAAACATCAAAAAGATTTAAGCAAAAATCAACAAGGAGATCATCGAACATTGAAACGTCCTCCATTATTTTTTTCAAAAACTGTTGGTTACATTTTTGTAAATCACTTATTAAGCTATCAAAGTCCAAAGTTTTCTCAAAGACTTCCTTCTTGAATATTTCATACGCTAGTACGAAAGTTTTATTGGAGGCACATTCATCAGCAATTACAGTCATTGTATTCCATTGGGAAGACAATGCAAATCTTTCATTGTGCCAGAGTGCAAACAGAGTTTCCTGAATTAAGTTAATGTTACCCAGGAATGATTCCGCTGAATACGCTTCCGGATTGTGGATGATTACTTCCAACCATAGCTCGAAATCCAATAAATCATCTTCTGTTATACTGACAATGTTTTCGCTGTTATGTAATTGGCTGAGCTTCAAAGGCCCCATATCTGAATTGGGAAAAGCAATAAATTTGAAAACCTTGTAGGGCCTTGTAGTTGAGCTTGCTCGTGAAACATTAACAATCAATTCTTGCATTTTTCTAAGACTTGATATTCTGTTTTTTATGTCGTCTGGCTCAATGTTTTCATCTTCGTCAAAACTCCTCGGACAAACATTGATTAAAACAACATAATCAAATCCAAATATAACAAAATCAGTTCGGTTTATTTCAGTTAATCGATGATCGATGGAACAATTTGGGATTTTCTCGGAGTTAGCGCAAACTTCTGGGTTGTAA
The DNA here is from genome assembly GCF_963678635.1 of Symsagittifera roscoffensis. Classification (NCBI taxonomy): domain Eukaryota; kingdom Metazoa; phylum Xenacoelomorpha; order Acoela; family Convolutidae; genus Symsagittifera; species Symsagittifera roscoffensis. The sequence goes on along the minus strand of NC_087071.1, from coordinate 28,693,542 downwards.
TTTTCGTCCCATATATGGAACTGGTTATGATTGAAAGTGACACGATGCAAAACTATTTCCGGGCTACTCAGAGTTTTCAGAGAACGATACACGTCCCAGTTAGCGTCAACTTCATTTGGTTCGTAACTATTCAAACCCATAGGGACTTGTGAAAAATCTGGGACTTCAAAATCTGGGAAAAATTGAGGTTTTTCTGTGTCGACACAATGTTTTTCAAACAAACCTCTCGCGTATTCTTTAAATTCTTCTTTGTTTTCGAAAGACATCTCTCTGCTTTAAATAGCCATAGCATCCAAAAACAATTTTAGTTGTGAAATATTTGGTATCATATTTGAGTTTGGGACGAAACATATTTCCAGTGTATGTAACAGTTATGAAACACTGGATTATTTCAACTGGATTATTGGATAATAACTATATGTATTTTTCTTCTGAAAAAACTTCAGTGCTTTTTAATGCCAGCTTATAAAGTACAACTGATCACTTCTTCATCAGAAATAAGTTTGAGCTCATGATTGTTTAGAGTTTCTAGTGAATTTTTTGTATTTTATTTGGACTGGGTAACGTTATTTCACCCTATGCACAAATCATGTCAATATTTGCTGACCATAGCGGATCTAAAAGTCTAACTTTTAGTCTGATAATGATAGATTTCAAAGTGTGGATTCTGCTAACAAAATACGGATTCTGCGAAAAAATAACCCTACATATATTTACTAGTTGCTAATAGATTCCTATTTATAATACATGTTTTAATTTTTGCTGATTTATGTTTTAGCCTTTTGTTTTTAGACAACAGCAAATCTATCAAAAAGCGTTGCTGCGGATTCTACGACAAAATTTTCATCTTATCGCGAAATCCGCAAACAATTTTTTAAAAATAGTCTGGCTTCGTAATACTTTTATAATTAAAGTTTTGGTGTATGACGGGTTTGATTTGACATACAGCTTTTTTTAGAATAGAGCAGCTGTTGAAAACAGTTTTTAAATACAATTACAATCTAATAAACCCAAAATGAAAAAAAAATGGTAGGTAATTAACAAGGGGAAATTAGAAATGATCTCCTTTTTTTTTACAATTTTGGATGCTATGTTCCAAAATTGCATGTAATTATTGCAAGTAGATTGATCTACTCGATAGGTAAATGACGATCTTTTCGGTCAGGTTGTTTCTGACTTAACGATATGAAATTATAATATCATATGATAGTATAAATCACAATAATATAAATTACGAATGATATTATAAATCAACCA